>NW_006432945.1:8429661-8433976 GCF_000325575.1 Pteropus alecto
AGGGAAAGAAACGTATTAATCAAGTCTTCAGTAAATTTTATAAATAGCAATGTTTTTATTTTCCAAATGATCACTTATCATGTCAAAGAGTATGAACAGCAACTAAATGCTAACTAACTTTACCAAACAGGTGAGTAATACCTATGTATTACTAAGTTTAATATTTTAGAGCGATTTTAATCTGCTGAAACCTGTGCCCTAAACATTCCTTAAAGTGGTTTAATAGCAAAAAAGTTGGAAACTAAGCTGGAAAATATTTTGTACTAATACCACATCTCTTTACAAAAAAAGGAAGTGAGGTAGTTTACAGAAATAAATACCATGCAACAGAATAAAAAATAGCCTCAACAATTACAAAAGAAATGCAACCTAAAATAAAAATATTTCTCATCTTTCAAATTAGCAAACATTTATAACATCATAGTACTTAAGAGGAACGTTTAAACAGAAACTTTGTAGATTGTTCTAATCAACAAAGAAAAGAAAAAATAAAAGAGTTGAAGATTAGTAAGAAGAAATAAAACTGTCATTTACATATAAAACTCAAGAAAATCTAAAGACAAATAATCGACATTAATAAGAAAGTTAAGCAAGTGGTTATAAAAGCAATATACAAAAACCAGTTGTATTTTTATATGCCAGCAATGAGTTAGAAAATATAATTTAGAAAAAATTATAATAGCAACAAAAAAAATAAAATAAATCTAACAGAAAGAGGCCAAGGTTCACGTGGAGAGAATTATAAAACATTATTGGAAGGTCTCAAATTATACTGTTTATGGATAGAAAGACTCGGTATTGTCAAGATGTCAATTCAACTCTGATGGATGTATAATGTCAATGTAATTTCAATCCAGATGCAAATAGAGGTTATTGAAGAAACTGATGACCTGATTCTAAAACTTACATGGAAGAGCAAAGGCCCAAAGACAGCCAGAATATTACTAAGCTAGAACAACAACTTTGGGAGGGACTTGCCCTAGGAGATAAAAACGACACAAAAGTCAATTTCAGATGAATTAAGAACTTAAATGTTTATATAAAAGGCAAAATTTAAAACTTCAGAAGATCCTTAAAAGAAAATGTAGGAAGAGACAAATAGTCTAACTACCAAAAGAAATACTGATACATTTGATCACACTAAAATTCAGAATTTCTGCCCAAATAATATCAAAGAATATAAAAAAAGACACATCACACACTGATAGAATATACACAGACAACGCATAACTGACAAAGGATCAGTATCCAGAATACATGAAGAATTAAAAAAAAAAAAAGAAAGAAAGAAAAATGGGCCCCTCAAAAACATGAAGAGGTCTTTTACTGGAGGAAAAATGAAAGACCAATAAACACATGAAAAATACTCACCCTTATAAATTAAACTACAATGAGATATAATTTTATACCATCAAAGGGGCAGAATTTAAGAATGCTACCAATACCAAATGTGGATCAACAGCCTATTAGCACTGCTGGTGAGCATGCAAACTGGCACATCCACCGTGGAAAACAATTTGCATGACCTTATAAAATTAAAAATACTTACTATGACCCAGCAACCCAGTTAGAGAGACTCTCGCAGATAAGCATCAGAAGACATGCATGAAAATGCTCACAGAACATTATTTATACTGAAAGCCCATCAGCAGGATTATTAATAAATTAGCTGTAGTATAATCACTTAACAGAATACTACACAAGAATGCCAATGAATGAATTACACCTACACTTTGGAAATGTACGGAGTGGTAAAGCAAGCTGCAGACAACAACATATAGTAAACCATCTTTATAAAGCTCAAAAACAAGCAATACATTGTCTAGCGATGATAAAACTATTTTCTTTTAAAAGCAAGGCAATAACACGCAAAATCTAGGTCAGTGGATACCGAGGGTGGGAAGGTTGGGAAGAAGTAACTCCTAGAGTTACTCATCTAACCTTACAGAAAAGTTTTCACATCTACTCCAGATTTCTCTAAAACAGAGTATCAGCTGCATAAACAATAAAATTATCAATCTTGTCTTGTATTCACTTGTAAATACAGAACAACACTTCACAGTAGTCCACAGCTAACCATTTGTATTTCAAAATAAAACACACACACAAAACAAACTCCAGAGTTGATTCAGTTTGTTTGTTACTGGTGAGTATTTGGGAACCACTAGCCTAGGTGACAATAGATTTCCTCTTGGAGGAATAATCTCTGGGTTCACTAGCATTAGTATTAAGAATCTGTAAGAGAAGTATTACATTGTAATAACCTCCAAATGACATGAAGGAGGAATTTATACACCTACTTTACAGGGCTTTAGACTTAGTGAAACAGAAACTCTTAAAGTCTCAGTCTGAGAAACTTCGCCATCCTAAAAAAAGAAAGGCATTTCACTTGGCATTGTGGATCCTGGAAAGGAAAACGAGGCTTCTGGGGGCAAAAAAAAAAAAAAAACTCAAGAAACAATTTTATGGTTGGTTTCAGCTATTTTCCTGTTCTTAAAAGAAAGTTCATCAGAACAAACAGGCAGGTCATCTATTAATACTGTCCAGAACAAAATGATGTCTTAAAGTTTGAGAAACAGCTCTGTGGCCTTTCTCCAAGATTAGTGAGCACACACCTCTTTCAAATGCACTTTGAAAGCCATAGTCTGGACATATTTAGTTGTTGAATTTAGTCCTATGCTTCCCTGTCAGTTTAGAATTGAGTTTTCTGATTCATCAAGACAACCAAAGAATATTCAAATGCCTGTAATTTCATAAGTCAAGCACCTACCTCTAAGTTGCTGACCTGATGGTTTAAAACATAGTTCCTGTCGTCAGTGAACTCTCGCATAAGGAAATAAATACACATGAAAAATATTCCAGAACAAGACAGTATGTTCAAGTGACCGAGTGGTACCATAAGCAAGGTTGTTATCACACTTCTAGAATGCTGACAAGAATTTCTAGAGAAAGCGATTTCCTTCCAAAGTAAACTGAGATGATAAAGCCCAGACAATAACATGATATATTAGGCAAAGGATGATTGAAAAGGACCCTGAACAACAACAACAAAAAAGACCATGAGTTTGACTAAAGAAAAAAAGATAATTCAAGGACAATCTTTCAGAAAGCAAAACAAAGCTGAGAGAACCCCTACAAGCAAAAGCATTATTTATAACCATTTATACAGTCATCATCAACATGAGTGCGTCTTTAAAGATTCCTGGAGACACTGATTTATTATTGATTCAAAAGAACTGGACAGAGAGAAAAAAAAAAAGCTGTGATAAGTAGGTAGGCAGGGAGGGAGATGCATAAAGTATGAAGAGAGTAAAGTATGAAGACATCACAGAAATGATCTGCTTCTGAGGACAAGAATATCAGAATTAACTTCCAATTCAAAAAGTCTCTCAAATGAAATGGTCTTAGTGCAGCAAGGTTCCCAACAAAACTATGTAGAGCCACTGAAGATGAAATTGCATTTTTACAAAAAACAAAAACAAAAATGAACTAATGTCCATGGAGGAAAAGAAATACTTTTTCCTTAGAATATTTGTTAGAATTCGACCACTACTATTTCTTTTAAACATTTACATAGTGCTCTACTTGTATTTCTAAATATTCTTACTATAATAACCCATCGACTCGAATTCTTAGAATAAGTCTGTTAAAATTCATTTTCAATGAAACAAAAGCTGCTATTAAATGGACTCCATTCATTTAGGTAATAATCAATTTTTCGAATGCCTATTGGGTGCCAAATTTTTACATAGTCTTTGATGTAGCAGTGATATAATATAATCAAACGTGACACAAGTTCATAATCCTTTATCCGCTTTTAAATTCACAAAGTTCAAAACAGCAGAGCAGAAGATTTTCCTAATATTTGACAACGAAATGTGACTTAAATTAGTGTGAGGCTCTTATAGCTTTTAATCAGCCTAAAGTGTGAATTCATTTCACTGCAAGAATATGAGAGTATTTGGGGGGGTGATGCTGTGGGTGTTAAGTATACACATCCATTTTATTAAAGGTACTATGATTCTACGAGTCAAGTACCGAGCTCTAAGTGGCGGACCTAAATAATGTGACCGCGACACAGTTCCTGCCCTCCATGAACTCATACTGAAGAAAAAGATAAATACGTATTTAAAATGTTTCCAGAACAAGACTGTATGTTCAAGTGACCGGTAAGTGGTACAAACGACAGACACTGTTTTACTCCTCCTGGAATTCTCATTTCTAAAACACATCTGGGTTTTTAAATGGCTTTGATTCATCCATCACAGTTGAAGGTAAGCATGACCACTGTTGTCAAGTAAATCAAGATCCTGCA
>NW_006432945.1:8434024-8450344 GCF_000325575.1 Pteropus alecto
TCTCGGCGCCAAGAGAGGACCACGAATGAAAAGTGATAAAGTCTCAGAGTAAAACGAACTCTGCAGAGGTAGGGAGTGACGGCTGCCGCCGAGAAGACCCGGATGAGCAGGTGCCCTTTTTCCTGAAGACCTAGGGTGTAGGGGTCCACGGAGAGCATGTCTGTTCATTTTCCTAGATCCACTCCCCGACACTCCAGGCCACAGAACGGGGGTCACCGGAAGGTACTCCAGGAAGACCAGAACTTGGGCGAGGCAGGGTTTTCCAGGGCGGGACTGGCAAGCACAACGCCAGAGTGGAAGCGCTGGCACGCCACAGCCACCTGCCAAAATCAGTTCTCCCTCTCTGTCACCCTAACAGACTCGAGGCTGGGCGCGGGTTGCCCAGCTAGACTACATTCCCCAGCCTCCCCTGCATACATGAGGTGGCCAGGCGACTAAATGCTCTCCCATGGCAGATGATGCAGGGATGTGTGCCGCTTTCGGGTCTCGGTCTTAAGAATTAAGACACGCAGTATCGTCCTATTTGGAACACAGAGGAGCCCATCGCCGAACTGCCACCACACACATAAGGACAACACTCTAAGGGAGAGGTCCCCAACCTTTTTGGCACCAGGGACCGGTGCTCCTATGAGAATCTAATACCTGATGATTCGAGGTGGCGCTGAGGCGGCGATGCCAGCGCTGGGGAGCGGCTGCAAATACAGATGAAGCTTCGCTCACTCACTGGCCACTCGCTGCTCACCTCCTGCTGTGCGGCCCAGTTCCTGGCAGTCCGTGGCCTGAGGGTTCAGGACCCCTGCTCTTAGAGATGGCAGATCATACAGATGAATGGAGCCTGGACCTCAACGATTCGAGGTGGCGCTGAGGCGGCAATGCCAGCACCGGGGAGCGGCTGCAAATACAGATGAAGCTTCGCTCACTCACTGGCCACTCGCTGCTCACCTCCTGCTGTGCGGCCCAGTTCCTGGCAGTCCGTGGCCTGAGGGTTCAGGACCCCTGCTCTTAGAGATGGCAGATCATACAGATGAATGGAGCCTGGACCTCAAAGCGCCTGTGTGGGTCAGAGCCACCCTGCCACTCACTTACCTCGGGAGTGCCACATGAAAGAGAAACGTCAGTGTTTTAAACTGCTTTATCGATGGGGCTCTTTGCTACTGTGGCTGAGTCTTCACCTAACCACGGTGGTATAAGGGAGTTGCACCACGTGCTCGCGATCCCACCCCGCCTGTTTCCGTAACCCTAACTAAAAAACAAACCCCATCTTGAGAAAATCGAAACGAAATTGCCATTTCTCACCCTCATCTGCATTCTCAGGCCACAGCCTCATAGAAATAGGAATTCACTCATTCAGCAAACGTTTGAGCTTCTATGTAGAAAGTATGATACTATACTGTAGGAATGGAAAAGCCAGTGGGAAAAAAGCAAGCCAGTGAAGCCCTCCCCGGGTCCGGCCCTCTGCACCGCACGCTTTCACGCAGGAGTTAAGCTCCAGCTGCCTCCAGGATTCTGTGGCGCCTTTTACATAGCAGGCGCTCAATGACCTAGTCAGGGGACTCAATGTATTCAATCTGTCCTCAATGAACTCAGTCTAATGGGAGAAATGGAGAAAAACAATACAATCGAGAACCTCTTACATCACAGGCATGCTATCCGTTCACTGATTTTTAGAAATGAGTAAACATATGAACATCAAACGACATAATGGCAAATGCTGCAGAGAGGCAGGAGGAATCAGAAATCCACAAAATCTTTGCGGAGTTGAACTCTGCCAGGAATTCTGAAGGACAAGTAGGAAGTGGCCAAATAAACAAGCAAAAAAAAAAAAAAAAAAAAATATCAAGAAAAGATGTCATGGTCATACTGTGTGAACCTGTTTATTTTAGCTGGAACAAAAGGCACAGTTCCAGTAATACGATGCACATAACCAGTGCTCCTGTGGTTTGACGACTACTGCTTCCATTAATTAAGCCTAAAACGGAAACCTTTTCTTCAGTATTTGCACCATCCTACTTGCTTAATATAAACTGTCAGCCCACCGCTTCCCCTTATTTAACTTACAGATTTAATTTTCATTTTGAAAACTAAAATCAGGGTTTAACTAGTTCTAACAAGTCCTCTATCACATAATCAAAGAATCTCAAAGTTGATAGGAATCTGAATAATCAGATAAATGCTCATTTATCGGAATCAGCTGTAATCAGGTCTCCTTTGCAGTCACGTGGGTTTTCATCCCTCTCTATGGCACTTTACGATCTGGCCTAGAGCGTATTTGTTGGGACACACATTCATGCGCTCCCACTAGAATGCATGATCTTTACTCGAAACCCACATTCTTAGTTATCTCACATCCCTCCAGGACTCAATAGCCAAAGGCTCCGCATGAAATCGTCTTCCAAAGCAATCCCATCAAGTTCTCCGAGTCCCTGTCAAGGCTCAGGCCCGCCTCTCTGCTTGCTCCCAAGTACGGCATCGTCATCCCTGTACAGGGGAGCTGTAACTTCCTTCCTAAGCCCCACAGTCACCCCCACAGGTAGAGCTTCCTTCCTGTTCTTAATGCTAAGAATGCTACATTATTTATATTTTTTCACCTCCATTTCTATTTTATTGATTAGGGCTTAATATACTCCAAATGTTTAAAAAATGAAACAAGTTCCAAATAAAACATTCCACTTTGAAGCTGCAGAATGTCTGTATCTCAGAAACTGTCAGATGGTTCCCTGCAGGTGCTTTTAAGCCTAGAATCATCAAGGGCCTTTCCCGTTCCATCTTTTGTTCCTCTGACAAGGCTACTGTGCTTCCTTGAGACTTCCTGTTTGAACAACCACACACTTGGGTGTTCGAACTCCCATGTGTCCACTGTTCACCATAAAAGGGACCTGAGGAAGTAACCGGGCAGCTGAACACAAAATGATGTATGAAGAAAACCAGCTGTGTGTTAGCAAGATGAACAAAGAGACAACAGGGAGCGAGGCACTGCTGTGAGCTTCAAAAACAAGGTCTGTTTCGTCAGGCATGGTTAAAAGGCTGCTGATTCAGAGCATTAGCGGCCCATTCCATAATTGAAAACCACTAGAGACGTGAAGAAGTCTGTTTTTCAGTTATTTCCATACAATTTCACCCCAACACCACCCTTCCCAACAGCCTCCCTCATGGGAACAAAGCTGTCTCTCCTTTCTGTCACAGAAACGGCAATGCCAACTTGCAAGATTTCATAAAGAAATGTAATACTTATCATGTCCCAATCCAAATAGCAGATCCTCCCTTCCCCAAGGGGATTTCCCGTAAAAACACAGAAAACACAGAGATACGCACACAAGAACACACAAAAAGCAGCACAGAAAATGAGCCTACATTCCTAACATCTGGAAAAGACGTTAACGTCCGGAATCTGTCCCTCTTCTGATTCACCCCTGATTCACCCTCCGCGTCTTGTGCCAGGATAGAAAAGCTTTCAAGTGGGCATAAGTTTAAAACCAAAATCTTACTAAAATGGCCACAAAACTGAATGCTCCCAATTCCATCAGGAGGTGATGCTAACTTATTCCTTGGCATGAGGCAAAAACGCTGAAAACAGCAGGAAACAAACCAGTTTGAGCCTCTAAAGCGATCCTGACAAAGTAAACAAATTTTATTACAGCTGTATTACAGATGTTCCCACACACTTTCATAATCCGTAGTAGAGTTCTAAGAATTTAGTCTTTAATTGACTTTTTATCCCATGAACTTATCTAAAATATTCACTATAAATTCAAAACTATGTATAGAGCAGTTCTAGAAGTTGATCCTAGAGCCTCAGCCCCACAGAACGTGGCCTTTTTTCCACAAAGGAGCAATCGCACGGCCAACACAACTAAGTACACAATTGTTCTTTTGGTCTCTAACTCCCCTGTGCCTCATCACCTCCCAAAAGAACGCGTGGTTTCGATGAGAGTTTCCGGGATGCTCCTCTCTACCAGATCATGATCTGGCATTAAAATAATAAGCTAAAAACGTAGTGACACCAAAACAACAGGAGAAGTCATCAGTCTGATCAGAATAAGGTCCCCGATGAGCAGAAACCGCTGGGGGGGCGGAGCAGCAGCAAGGAGCTCAGGTGTACAGATCAACTGCGAAACCATGGCAACCGCACCCTAACGTCTATTAAAGATTCTTTAAAAGACTGAATAAGTTAAACCAGGACACATCCCTAAAATATTTTTTATAGCTTAAAATTTTGTTTCTTTCCAACTCCAAAATTTCATGATTTTATTATTCTAGTTAGCCACATGTTAAAAAGTCCATTAGATGCCAACATTCCAGAAAACTAAAGGCCTGAACGCTGTAAGGGATAGGGACAGAACACAAACAGAATCCGTATCTAGATCTAGTCATTGCACACTGCCAATTTACCATCACTTAGTCCTTAATAGTTCTGATAATAAGATGATCTGAGAATATGACCATTCCTGCCTCTAATCAGGATTTGTGGTTTCAGAGCAGGAAAGCATTACTTCCCAGTTCCTGCCACTGAATAGAAAGCTCAAAAAAAAAGCTGTTTGACTCATTTCATCAAGCTGTCACTGCCCCCTTTTCAAAAACTGTGAAGCTTCTCTCTTGGAAATACAGGTGACCTTTGAACACGGAGATTAGGGCACCAACCTTTGTGCAACTGAAAATCTGCCTGTAACTTTTGACTCCCCCAAAACATAACCATACTCATCCCTCAGTATCCACAGGTGGCTGCTTTTCAGGACCTTTTACAGACACCAACATACATATATGCTCAAGTCCCTTACATATAACAGCGTAGAACACCACACGCAGCTGGCCCTCAGCATCTGAGAATTCCCATCGATGGATTCCCAACCACGGATCGAAAATACTGTCTTGATCCAAGGTTGGTTGAATCCAAGGATATAAAAGTGCAGATACAAAGGGTCTGCTGTATATCCAAAAAATCCAAATACTAAGTGGATTCATACAGTTCAAACTCATGTTGTTCAAGGGTCAACTGTAGTTAGATCTTTCCATTCTCTTTGAAGAAAGTTGATGGAAAAGCCTTGAGAAAATATTTATGCTTCTATATTTTACCAGCTGGTAAAGGTGGAGCAAATTTCAAATCCAACATTCAGCCATCAAATGTAGCAGTGGCTGCCATCCCACCCAATCTCCCCACATGAAAGAAAAATTGAGTATGTGCATTTAAAAATCATCAGTCACCAGGATGTGATGATGTAACCACTTGTATCACGAAACTACAACGTGTACTAAGCAGGTCTGTAAAGGATGCAGAGAAAGCAGGGCTGTGATTCAGTAATACTTAAAATTTAATCAGTCAAACCTGTACCTGTAAAAAAAAAATCCATCCTAGAATCTTGAGTTCTAGAAGTAGAGATAGCATATAGTGGGGGAGCAGCACCAAATACAAAATCTAAGTGGAAATTATGACCCTCTTCTTCAGAGACAAAGCAAAAAAAAAATTGTTTTTAATTTTTACAAAGTTAAAAAAAATTTTTTTTAAAGGTATCTAAGAGTCCCCTGCTTAAATCTTTGCTCAGAGATACTCTGGAGAAACTAAGGATAGATGGACTGAATAACAGATAGATAAATAAATAAGATAGATTAGATAGACAGAGTTAGAGATTTACAAATTAACATGTAAAGAAATCAAAGCGAAGGAAGTCACTTCCTACAACAGTGACAAAGAAATCTCCTAGGACCACAGTAGTTATCAATCAATCAAACCATCCACCATCCATCAAAAGCGCTTAGACCTATTCAGTTAGCAAACTTAAACAACCATGTAAGAGTGAGAATTTGCTTGAAGCAGAGGGGAAATGAAATAGAACCTGGAGATGGACCTGGAACCTTATCTTCAAGGACGTCAGATAAAGTAAGCAACTGAACTCAATTCAGCAATTCTCACCAACCAGAAAGGAGTTACCGATAAGGCAGAAAGGAGATAAGGTGGCCGTCCCCCACCGCCCTCCAGGAAATAGGGTATGTGGTACCATTTTCCTGTCAGGAGACACTGACAAAACCCAGGATCTCATTCTGAAATTCAATAAATTCCTTAGAAATTCCTAAAGGCATTAACAGCTAAATATTAGAAAACTAGTGTAAGTACCTCAAACCTAACAACCCTGTTCTTCACAAATAAGTGCAGAGCCCTTGAGGAGAGAAGCCACCTTAAGCCAGAGTTCCTCCAGCAGAGGCTGCCAGGGAAAGCCGGGTCAGTTCTTGGGTTTCGTGTGCATGCATTTCACTCCCCCGTTAAAGGTCTCTGTACAGTTCTCTATCCCCTTCCGGGTATGTTCTGACACGGGAGAGG
This sequence comes from Pteropus alecto, assembly GCF_000325575.1. Lineage (NCBI taxonomy): Eukaryota > Metazoa > Chordata > Mammalia > Chiroptera > Pteropodidae > Pteropus > Pteropus alecto. The sequence continues at coordinate 8,440,335 of NW_006432945.1, forward strand.
AGCAAGGGCAGGACCTATGTACAACGAGAGGGCGAGGTTCCCACCTAAAGTCTGCCTGTTCCACCTCAGAGGAGTCCCTCGTCACCTGACATTACTGCTTCATACAGGAGAACAAGAGTTCTCAAGATCATTTTAAGGGTTCGAAGAGGTAACTAGGAGGCACTCAATGAAAGGTAACTTACTTTGTTTTGTCGCCTAGTTTTTAAGATCTTCGTCTCTCCAGAACCCATCTCTGATGCCGTCCTATCCCGAGAAAAGCAAACAATATCTTCACCATTATCTGGTTACTTTTAGATCTTGATTCAAACAATTCACCCTTCCTGGAAGCCCTCCATCATGTTCACTTGGGTCTTTTCTTCAAGACCCAAGAAGCTTTTCCTGGCTAACTTCAATCCACACTCTTCAAAGTGCTTTGCAGGCATTCCCTCTACACTTCAAAAAGTTTTGACTGAATTATTTTTACTATGTTTATATTGTCCTATTGGTTTCCTGAACATGAATGTTTATGTCTCATCTCCTGAAACACATTATAAATTACGTGAGGATAAAGAAAGTATTCTGACACCTACTGTTACCCAGACATCCTTTATTATAATAGCCATAAATGAAGAATTTTCTCACTGGCTGGCTTATTTACATAAGACGTTTGTCCACTAACTAATAAGAATCACAATCCAATAAACTCACTTAATTTTGAGTGGGTAAGTCTTTTCACTTTGTTAGATATACTTGGCAAAATTCCACAAACTTCTCTAAGAAATCCACGCAAGTCAAACTTCAGACTTCTTATTTCTAAAAGGCTCAGCGAGGAAGTCACTACATAGAATATGTCAAAGGACAGAATATGAGCTCTTCACATTATAAGTAATTTGTGGAATATTTCATTTTCACCATAAAAATTAAATAACAAGTTAGATAAAAACTAGACCAAAAGCCATGCCACACAGAAGAAGCATTCTTAGAGGATTCTCTACCTGCAGCAAAAAAATAAAAACTAGACCAAAAGCCATGCCACACAGAAGCATTCTTAGAGGATTCTCTACCTGCAGCAAAAACCACAAACTCGCCATCCCATCACTTCAAACCACAAAGCACCAACCAAAACCATGACCTGCTTAAAGGCAGGTGAGAGGAGCAAAGAGAACTAACTGCTCGTCCACACGCTCCCCACACTCCGCCTCCTGAGACTTCGCAGGAAGCTCGTCTGAATGCTCTTCTGAACACACTCTGCAGGTACTTCCGTTAAAGCCGGCCGATACCTCACCTAAAATCAGCTGGTTCACTCATCTGTCCGTTCACGCAACCCATATTTGCTAACACCTATTAATGCCAGCAACTGCTGGCAGAGAATAGAAAGACAGTGAGAGAAATATATCTTAGACGATTAAGCCTCGTCCTATTTTAAGACAAAATATGCCAAAAACAAAGGAACTCATGTTATAATTGGTTCAAAAGTTTCTTTCTTTTTTTTTAATTCAAGCGATAATTTACATATAATGCAGTTCGCAAATATTAGATGTGAAGCTGTGAAGCTGTGCACAGGTGCACACCTATGTAACCTCCACTCCCATCAAGGTATAGAACATAAAGTCAGAACTCTAAAGGGAAAAAAGACTGGCCATTAACTGTGTCTCTGAAAACAATGACTAGGTGCCTCACAGTCCTTGCCACGGGAGATCATTTTGGTTAGTAGCAACCTTCACGTACACTATGATTTACCATCACAAAACAAAATTCGTTGAGTCCCAAACGCTTTACAAGACCATTCATATTTTTAATTCTAAGACATAAAAAAAGAAATGGGAAGGAGGCTGATTCTGAATTAATATTTCCAAGAACTTTCAAAACAAAAAGATAAAACAACAAAGAATAATCTAAAGATTTTTTTTGAAAAATCCAAACAAGATGATATAACAAAAATCCAAGGATGCTTTCTCTACAACAGGAAGCAGCCACGCAGCTGGAAACAAATTGTAAACGCAGGGAGCTGAGGGAATATAACTCCCAGAGTTTTAAAAGAAATCATATAAATCCCCTAATTCATCTCACAGCCTTGCCACGAGGTTCTCCTCCCATAAGAGATCTGAGAGCGCCATTGTCTAAGAAAGAGATAAGTCTCCTTTATTTTATTTCATGAATATGTAGCTGCCCCGGGCACCAGGCTGACTGGGCCCAGTTATTTTAGGCTGGCCCCGGGGAAGAGCCCATGGAAAAAAAAGCAGATGTACTTAATTAGTGTCACCACCGTCTGGCACAATACTCTAAAACCTCAGAGACGTTTCTATAAATGAGTTTTCTGGTTAACCCCTTTTAGCAAGCTGTCAATTTTAGGCCCAAATGAGCAAACATCTAACTTTATCCTTTCACAAGAAAGGAGCTGCTGGCAAATGCCAGGAGGTCCCTGTCACACATCTCAGAGCAAGCAACTCAGGCGAGGTGCCAGAACCAGCACACAGGCATCCTGAGAGCTAACCTTCTGCAATTGACAACTTAAGATAAGGAGCAGATTAATCCCTTATTTTTAAAAATCTCCTCAGGAATTTTGGGCAATAAAAATGAACAAACAGCTCTGCTCTAAACTTTGACACTTTCCCCTAAAATCCAAACAGAACAGCAATAGAGCTGTCAAGTACAGATGGAAACAAGGAACAGGCAGCATCTGTCGGTTCTGCCGCCTGTCAACTCTAGACAAACAAGTGATTATCGTTCGCCTGCCTGACACGTCAGTGTGGATACAGTAGGCTACACCGTACTCCACGTGTCCTCGCTGTCCCAAAGAGAAGGCACACCCTAGCATGTCTGTCCTCTAACCGTACCCCTAACGAATGAGACTAAAAACGATGCCATACACGATAAGCAAACATTTCACTGTGAGCTTCCCTTGCCACTGCTTAAATCCCCTTTAAGAGTCTGTCAATAATAGACATGGAAATATATATATTTTTTTTAAATTCGTTTCTGTCCATTTCTAAAGGGAAAACACAGAATATTAACATTAAAATCCCAGAAATACATATTCCCATGTGAGATTCAAATCTGAGCAACTTTCTCACAAGATTTATCTAGCTGACTTCAAGTCATATAAAAGTCTAATTGTTTCCCAAAAAAGGAGAGTCGCAGACCTTTCGCTTCCATGTCAGTTCTGCACCTTAGTACTTCTTTATAAAGCTACAGAAATAAAACACCCATGTACCATATTTCATATTAGCTATTACAGTGGCATACATCGCAAGAAAATCGAGAGATGGCACTGACAAAAATAAACACGAGTTCAAAAGTATTACTGAGAAGAATTTAATGTGCAGTGTTTGGGGGCTTCTTATAATTCAGGCATTCGTTTATTCACTCATTATACATACAGACATACATACATACAATACAATACCAGACACAGACACACTGCTAAGCTCTGGAGATTCTAAGCCTCCAGCCTCCATCCAAGTGGTAAGTTAAGTGAATGTTCTCTGTGCATGTACCTTTCACTTAGAACTTACTACATAACACTGAACATATAGGTGTAGAGCTGAGGTCATCACACTTGTGCTGTAGAGGGCCAGATAGTAGTAAATATTTTAGGCTTTGTGGGCCAGGACATAGTCTTTGTTGCAATTACTCAATTCTGCCTTTATGGCGCAAAAGCCTCCACAGACATTAATAAATGAACCTGTGTTCCAGAAGAACATTATAGATACTAAAATTTGAATTTCATATAATTTTCCCATGTCACAAAATGTTTTCTTTTGATTTCAAACCAATTCAAGATGTAAAAACCATTCTTAGCACATGGCCCATACAAATACAGGTGGCGGACCTGGGCTGGATTTGGCCAGTGGGCTATAATTGCCCTCCTGCCATTTAGAGACCTAGGTCTTCAGATGTAGGCCCCAAGTTCCATGAGGTTGGGGCATTGTCCTATGAATCACTACACATCCAGGAACCTGCTTGGAGCTGAGGCATAGCAAGCAATTTATTAATGTGGGTTTTACTGCACCGGACTGAAAAGATCAAGTCCCTGACCATGCCTTCCAAGACCTTGTGGTCTACAAGTGGAGACAGACAAGTAAAGAAACAGACAACGCCACGTGGTAAACATCTGCAGAGTGGCGTGAGTGGAACACCTGATCCAGGCCAGAGAACGGGACAGAAAGGGGAGAGAGACAGTCTGGGAAGGATTCCCAAAGGTGGTGTCGCTGGGGAGAAGTGTTCTAAACCAAAGCATGTAAAACGACAAAAGCTTAAGCCTGGAGATTAAAGAGCTCTGGACCCTAAAGTACCGTGGGCACCGCGCCAAGGGGTCTGGACTTTACCCTACAGGCTTGAGGAACCGCTGCAGAACTTTTAGCTGGGAAATGCTATCATCGGGTTTGCTTTTTAGAACCACCGCTCAGTCCAAAGTGTGGCTGTCCAGATACAAGGGGCGAAACCGCAGGCAGGAAGCGGTTAGTGAGGGAGCTGCTGCAGCAATCCAGGCGAACTTCAATGGGGAGCTACAGCAAGTCAGAGATAGATTCGAGAGACACGGTGGCTGGACTCAGGAGGTAAGAGTAGAGTCTTAGGCAGACGGTAGGAAGGATGGGTAAGAAAGGTGGCCTTACAGCGGCCCAGACCTGACCTGCCTCCCAGCCGTGGATCCTACCTGCTCACCAAACAGAGCAATCTTTACCAATGATGGACTATCAAACATGGTTATCATCCATGGGACACTTGGCAAAAGACTGATCAAAAGTCTCATAGTAACACATTAGTGCCATTCATTAAGATATGGCTTTGAGTTGCGTAAGATGATGATAAAGGATGAATTTAGTTTTGGACATGGCCTCTGGACATCCCAAATTGACCATGTCTAATAAGTCTTTTGGTCTGGAGAAAGAGCTGGCCTGGAGATATAAATTTGTAATTTACTGATTTGCAAACAGTATGAAGCCTTGAGATTAAGAGGAGGTCATTCGGGGAGAGTGAGTAGCATGCAAAAAAGACTCCAGTGAAACCTAAGTGAAAGGAACAGACAGACTAGGAGAAAAACCAAGGGAGTCTGGTATCTCTGAATCAGTGTGTACGTGAACTTGTATTTTAAAGTTGCCCTGGAATAAAGTAGAAATCATTTTTTTGAGATTTGTTAGAGAAACTAAGAGTTTCAGGGCCTAGTGCTTTAGACTGAGTCAAAACCTACCTCCACGGTGACTCCTGGCAAATCACCTCCTTGAGATCTTTGTATTTACCTGTCCTGTGCTGTGAAAATCTAATCAGTAACAAACCGGAGGCTGTAGAAACTGTGAAATATCATAAAGGTACTGCATTCCTGATTTATTACTGTAATGGCATTACAACTAAGTATAAAGATTCTGTCTAATAGAGTATAAACTTCTGAAGATGGGAACTTCAACCTTCTACATCTTTCTACCAGGCACTATGCTATGCATTTAGTGGGTATTTTAAAAATGTTAGCAGAATATTTGGCAGTAACATGAGAATGTATGCACGGGGGAAGATGTGCCCAGCAAAAGGCACATCCAACTTCCTAAAAGGATTTAGAATTGAAATAGTCAAACCATATCCCTCCCACGAATGCAGCCAATGACAAAATTATTGGGATGAGGGGATGCTTTATAGTTCCAACTTCTCTCTTAATGTGCAAAGTGTTGTTCCGCATGCTTTAGAAACATGGAGAAGGTATTTACAGGAAAAAGCAGTGAATTGTAGAACCGGAAAACAGCGACTTTATAAAACTGTATTCAACGACCGCTGGCCATTAGAGAAGTGTTCTTTCACTCGCAAGTTGAAACCTGCAAAATGTAAATCAGGCCTTTGTGAGACAACCGAAAATAGTGTCCCCTCGGGGTGCGTGAATACCACAGTGACATCACCCGAGTGAACTATTCCCTGACACAGAGCCTACCTTGCGAAGACTTTCCTGGGGGAAAAAAATTGCTGTCTCTTTCATGTTAAATATACAGCAGAGGACCAAATAAATATTATACCAGAATAAAATGTAATATCCTTACATATCAATTATTCTAATTTAGACATGCAAAAAGGATATTTAGATATAGCTGTAAAGTATCTTTTATCATTATTGTTCTACCTTATAAGGAGCTTGGAATCTATTCTGATGTTGGTGTAAATTTTAGGAGTTCCATAAACTCTGATAGAGTTGGTTTTATAAGTCAGCACTCCCTTAATCTAATTGTTTTTAGTAAAAAGGAAAGCTACCTTCCTCCAAGCTCAAGACCCAGTCTGCCAAGTTTCCATCCATAATGACTATCAAGTTAATTAGAAGGGCTGCTTAATAAAAGTGAAATCCGCAGCTACAATCTTACTATCAACTACCCCACTGATACTGATAAAACCTATTATGACTTATTATAAAAAAACACAAAAGCCAAACTTAAACAGCAATGAGAAAATCCATACAGCAGTCAGAAGATTCAGAATTTGAACACAAAATAATTAACTTTTTAGAAAAAGGGTGCCTGGCTGAGATTTCTCTCCATAATAGGCAGAAAATGCAGTTCTGGTTCCCACAGCAACTTAAACGCATTTTATCTGAGGATACACTGCACCCTGCACCCTGCACCCTGGATTACTATACATGCTGCTTAAAACGTGGATGCTTTTCAGAATCAGTGCTGGTTTTCCTGGCTTTTGTACAAGTTATGATAATTGTACAATGATCTAATTTGTACTTGCTGTCTGTTAAAATGTTCCTCAGCCCACCCAAAAGGTACCAGTTAAAATGATCATGTAATTTTATATACACATGCGTGGGCATTAAAAGTTTCCGGAGCATTACATAAGAAATTGTGCAGGTGGTCTCCAGGGCAACTTAGTAACTGGAGATGAAGAGACTCACTAGTCATTACACTTACTGTTTTAATTTGCCATGGTATGTTTTATTTTTATAATAAAGAAAATGACTTATGGTCTGTGCCAAAACATGTATGTTTCTTGTGACTACTTAAGTACAATCTGACTTTGCTTATTTTAAAGTTTACTGCATTTAAAGTTCAACATTAAAAGGAAGCCTGGAAAAGTAGTGGCTAGACCTAGTTCTTTCACACTGCTCACTTCGAGTTTCACATGCTCTGTGAGGCCAGAGCACAATATGCATCACTTGTTTAAGGGTATGTGAAATTTGAACTGGATGGGAGATTTAATAGATGCACAAACAGTCATGGTACTTGAATTCATGGGAAATAATTAGTTAGCTAGAGCCCATGGAGGAACTGGAGTCAGGGAGTGAATATGCTGAACATCATAAAGCCAGTGTATATATACATATCTCCTTATCATTTAAAAAGACAGTGCACATGGGGGCGGGGGACACTGAGACATCGAGGCTACAGGAATCTCCTTCCCCTTCCCCATCACACACAATTTCCTCCAGGACATCATTTCTCATCCAAGAACAAGTACAGTGAGTTCTAGTCAAGTTTTCTAAAATTGTCTATCTAAAAAGTTTAAGGTAAATGTTTTTACAGTCAATCATAATACTAATATGAAACTATTTTAAATAATTTAACTTGTTTTAAACCAATAGTTTATGAACCTCATTAGCAAAAATATTATCACAAACTGAAGAAATTTTCAGCAAAAACAAGTCCAAACATATGATATTTTTAGACTGAAAAGTCATGGTAGAGTCCTAAGTAGGTGAACTCTAAAATCTCTTTTGACCTTTTAATCACCAGGATCCAGAGTTACTGTATCTACCTCCCAGCAATAGCAACCTAACTTGACTGATACTGTCTAACCCAGGGCATTATCTTTGTAACAGAGGAGCAACTGTTGAGTAATCTACCTCTATAATCATCTGAAATAACCTTTTGCTACATAGTACCCACAGGAGAAAATTCAGAAGGCCAAGACTGACAGCCCCACCTTTACGTACATAAGAGATTCTTGTTCAGAAATTTTCAATTGACTCTAGGGCACTTTGAGACATCAAGGTGATGCCTTTACTTTGAAATGTTTAATATGTGAAAATAGATAAAATAAGACTTTGCGGGCATTCAAAATTCAACACAGAAACTTTAACACGTGAAAATTTAAACAAAAATAGTTGGATATAAGTCTCAAAAATAATCTTGGCCAAGTTTAAAAGGGTAACATTTAGGAGAAAATAGCTAAAGAGCATCCTCGCTGTCTTAGAAGACCTAGGTGTCTTGCAGTCTTTAGAAAGGCACCCGTTGCAAGATACAGCTAGTTCTGTATGTTCCCAATACCTTCGAAAAACTGAACTCAGTACAGTTTACTTCCTTCATCTCTGAAAAGCAGGAGTCTCAGAGTTTCACTTTATGAACTTATGTTCAAAAAGTTTAATCTTCCTAATGATTTGTCTACAAATAAAATGGCATTTACTACAAAGTTACTAAATACTGCTTTTCTAAAACATACTCCACACACAGTAATTTAACTCCATTTTTCAAAGGTTTTTTTGTAAGTCATATTCTTTCTCTGGCATCTTGACACTTTCTATAAAGTTCAGTGTACCAGAGAGCAATGGAAAGAAAAAATACAAAACCATGACCAAAAGAACCATTTGCCTTCAAAATGTTCCTGTCAAAGGCCCCCAAATAATGTCATTAGCCTTACAGAATGACCCAGCTTTGACAGAAGAATGGGTTGGTGCTCCGCGCTCTCTGGAAGTCCATTACTACCAGCCACCGTAAAATCAAGTCTTTCAATGCAATGGGGTTTGAAGCTCTACAAATCAAATGCAGGTTCTCACACACGTTACTCTGTTAACTACAGTTACTCTGTTAACTATAATGTTTGTTTTATATTTCAATGATAAAGAAAAACTTACCTAGATCAAACAGCATGTTTGATACTTTAAGATAAACACGAACATCCTTGTCTACGCCCTCCCACCCCCAGCAATGGTGTTTTCCGTATATCCCTTTCCTGATTTGTAAAAAAAGGTCACTTACACAAGTTTCCACACTTGCTTTGAATCAAAGCGAAAGGAAGACAGCGAGGAGTGCCTTTTTACCCAGGGACAAACCTGGGCCCAGCAATTACAGTGAGTGCAGACGCTTCCTTTTGTTTCCTCTGTACCAGGATTACCGGTGAAAGGGCTGGGTGGCTCTTAATTAAGACTGAACGACTGTAAAGAACAATAACCTTAAACGTGAATTTCTATTTTAATTACACGTAGACATTACCGGTAGTAAAGGCATTTGCTCCCCTCAAATTCCCCAGTCTTGGACCTTTCCTCTCCAGCTTATTCAACAGAGCAGACAGCAATCACCCTCAACCCTGGAAGACTTTTCAACAAGGGAACTGCTTAAGGTGGACCCTCTTGTCGCTGATCCACGAATACGCTGTGATGGGCCTGCTAGCAGAGAGAAGAGCGCGGATGGCGGTTTCTGATGAACGCTTCCGAAAAGAGGGACGAAAACTGCCGAAATATCGAATAATCAAGGGAGCGAGAACCCGGTTAAGTTAGAAAGAACAGAAAAGCAGACAGAGAGATGCTGGCGCGAAGCATCTTGGCCCTCGCGGGATGTTAAGTGCTAGATCTAATTTGGAAGTTGGAGAGGGGACTTTCTGCGTGGCCCATGCGGGGGAGCAGAGAGCCAGCACACGGCTGTTTGGGCCCGGCGGGCTGGGCCAGGGGTGAAGACGGCCTTGGCGCTGGACCGTTGGCGAGCAGTAGTAAGGGACAGGGCTGTCACCGCTTACCCAGGTGCAGCGTGAGGTTGATGGAGTTGGGGTACTGCACCCCGGCCAGCATGGTCTGGCTTTGCCACCAGGTGGTGTCGGCCTGGTTGTTGTAGTCGGTCAGGAAGGCTGCCCCGTGCTGCAGGTGGGGCTGCCCGGCGTCGCACAGGTGACAGGACTTGGTGACCCCGGTCACCCCGGTCTGCACACAGTACTCCTCGGGCGGAGTCCCGCACGTGTTGGTGGCCACCACGGTCACGTTGAAGGCGGCGTTGACGAACTCCGGCATGCAGCGCTGCGGCCGGCCGCCCTCGTCCGTGCACTCGTCCATGGCCGCGCGGGCGCAC
>NW_006432945.1:8451546-8469167 GCF_000325575.1 Pteropus alecto
CGAAAGACCCCAGCTGCGCCGGCCCCGCTCCTACTCTCTCCCCCGAGTCCGAGGAGAGGGACCGGGGTGTCCAGCGGGCTGACCCTATCCCCGGAGAATAGAGGGCTGGGTTGCAGCATCAGTATGAATTTTGTGAAGTGATTTCCTGCCTCTAAATTAAAGTGTAACCAGTCGTTTAACCGGGGCAGGGAAGGAAGTGAAAAGGCTGGGAATGGAATGACATTATTCCCCTGAGTACGCACCCACTGCGAAATTCTTCCACTGTGTTGTTTATGTTCCCCAGCTTGCCTTTAAAAGACTCGAAATTATCTGGATCTGACATCCTCCTTTTCGGGCCTGCTGAGTCACGGAATATTCTCGGTGCCAGAATGACTCAGTTCGCAGAACCTGCGCCAGAAGATCATGAGTTTTGGTCCCAGATCAGAACCTGGGCACTTAGCCAATGCCGATACCACCAGCAAAGACAGGGGAAGGAGCGCGCTGTAAAGGCGATAGCCGAGGGCGGTGGTGTCACACCTCTGGAGTCCCCAAGCTAGGTGGATGCACGTCGTGAATCTTCCTGTGACAGATTTAGAAACAAAAAACCAACAACTTGTCAAGAGCTGAATAGTAAAGAGAGAATAAACACGAGGTGGGGTGGGGTGGGGAACCATACCTGGTTTTGGACCCAGTAGTCAGGTTAGGAGAGGGATAGTAGGAATCTGAAATAATGAAATAAGTAAATGTTAGGTTACTATGGTTGGTGTCAGTGTTAACTCTGGGAGGACGTTAAGGACGACGGTCTGGTTAGGGGGAAGGAGGGGGCAGGGGATTTGTCAAAATGCCGTCCTTGCTTAGCAAGTACGTGGATCGCTTACATTGTTCATTTATTTAATGAGATGGGTGGAGATTGTGCATGGTTAAAAGTCTCTAACTCCTCATCCCTTGGCATCTCTTCATTGTAAAGGCGAAGAAAGTTATATGCTGTCGGTAACAATGTTTTAATCCTTTCATGCTTGAGTGGACACAAAATAAATACATTCATTTATACCTAGAGGGGATATTCTGGGTCCTTGATTATACTCGAAAACAAACGAGGGCATATAGGACAAAGATAAGGATGTTAGTTGCAAATAAAGCCAGGAATATTTTTAATAACTATATTAACTCATTTTCCTTATAAATTTTCAGGACTTTATTAGATATTGGCAAAGCAAACGGGGCGGGGGTGGGGGGTGGCGGTCTTTTTTTGTTTGCCACCAGGTCAAAACAAAGGTAAGGAGACCCTAAAGGCTGTAAAGTCAACAAATGTTTCCTTGTCACTGCTCTCTTTTGGGTTCTCATGTGCAAGGAGTACATTCAAGCCATTACTTATGCTTATCTATCCCATAATTTCATTGCCAGAACCTCATCTGGTACTTCTAAAGCACATAAAGAGACATTGAATTTCTAAATTGTGTTGCTCGTCGGGATGTTACAGTAACAGGGAAATGCCTATTTTGAGGAGAGGTAAAATGTAACCACCCAGCGTGCTTGATAAAAACCTTTGTTCCATCATTTGAATCCCTATTCAACAATGCAAAGGTTAAAACAAATTTTTAAGGCCAACTGGAAAAATCTGAACACTAATCAGATATTGGGCGATAACAAAATAAGTATTTTAGGTACCTGGAGATGCCACTGTTGATCAAATACACTTTTTTAAAAGTGAAAGTGTGTGAGATTTTCTTTTAAATCAAGTTATCATGTCTTTTCAAATAATTCCAGAGTCCTTTAATACCTGTTCTTAACTTCTTGGGAACTCCATTATCTAGTAAACAGATACGGTGTGTAGAAGAAAAATGTGAAGGTGTGGGAGGAATGGGTTCAGATGCCTCGAAAGATGATGATCTCAGTGCCCAATCGCCAGTGCCTCTGTGCAGCAAGAAAGGTAGAATGAAGAGATGTAGTTATTTATTATACAGACAAAAGAGCTCTGCATTAAAAAAACAAAAAACAAAAAAAACTCTCATCTAGAACTCCAGAAATAAATTTTTCCCATCAGGATCTATATAAACAATTTCAAGAAAGGATGTTTGCTGATTTCCCTGGGTTGGGTCACTTGCAAATCCCTGGGCTTATCCACCCCTGGCCAGGTACACACAGTACACGATGCAATGCAGCCCACAGAAAACCATGGAGTGTGGGAGAAGCAGTTCTCCAAGGAAAGAGGTTCTGATAGCAGAAAGGGGCAGGTTATAAGGCAGGAAAACAGAACAAAACCAACCAAACAAAAAAGCCAGACCAGATGTTTACTACATCAAGATTGAGAATATGCGAAAGGTTGTATTGACTTAAGATTGCAACTTTGCCCTTTCTTATCCTTTTAGAATTACCACTGTGTTTATTTGTCCATGCCTTAGTCTTTCTGACCTTATTTCCCTGTTTCTCCCCAAGCCTAAGCACCACTAGTGTACATGCTTTATCTGTTATATTTAGAATGCAACCTACAGATAACAATTACTACTAATAATATAATGATGTTAGCCTGTATTTACATTCCGTTTTACACTTTTCAACATGTAATTACTCTGAAGCAGGGGACACTAACTATGTAGAGCTGAGGAAACTAAGACTCAAAAGAGATTAAGTAATCTCTGTAGCCTCCTAAGCAGCAAAGACAAAACGGGAGCTTACCTTTTTGACCTCCTGTCTGGTGGTTTCCTTTTCTGTGTGTAAAGGTCATGGCAGAGAAGAGGGTAAAGGAAGAGCTATCTCAAATGTCCAAGGTTTTTAGGTTATCAAATGGGAATTTTAAATTAGGTGAAAATTAATATGATACTGGAAGAGAATTACAATATCCATCTTCAAAGTTACACTAACTACACATGATTCTTTGTGTTAGGTTTATAGATCCTGCCTGGGTCTTTGGTACAAGTCCAAACATAACTAGATAAGATATCTTTTGTGGCCATGCTCAGGTAAAGACAGGATTCCTCTCCAGTGAGGTAAAGCCTTCCTTCCAACCCAGCCCCACCTTTATATTGTGATACTAGTTTTAAAAAGAGAAAAGGACACATCGTAAATCATAAAATTTAAACTAGAACTTTATTACAAAGATGATAAAATACTGTTAGAAAGGGTCCACGTGACAACATAGTGACTATAGTTTATAATCCTGTGTTGCATATTTAAAAGTTGCTGAGTAGATTTTAGAACTTCTCACCACAAAGAAAAAAAAAATTGTAACCGGCTTTATAAATCTTTTTCTATTCTCTGGAATAATTATTTTAAATGTCATTTCATCTCTAAATATCTGGAATAATTCACCAGTGACGCCAACTGGGCCTGTTTTTCTTGGGGTAGGGGGAGGGGAGATGAGGAAAAAACTTTTAATAGACTTAATTTTGAAAATAAATATAGAACTATTTCATAACGAGTTTTTCAAGGAATTCATTAATTCCATCTAAATTTCAAATTTATTGGCATAGTCATTCATAATTACCTCTTATTATGTCCTCTGCATTTTGATATGCTATATCATTATTACTCAATTCAAAATATTTTTTAACTTCCGGTGCAATTTCTACTTAGGCCCATAGATTTTTTACAGGTGTGTTGCTTAATTTCCAAACATTTGGGGAGTTTTTACTTACCTTTGTCATTATACTCTTTGTTATTACAGTGTTATTTAAAATCGAGTAACTGAGACCTTAGGAAATGTACTGCTCTCTTGCTTGAATCATGGAGTCGGCCCCTAGCTGTGCTCTGGAGAGTAGAGAAAAGGACTCTGTGATGAGAGAAAATTGGAAAGGAAGGACTGGCCCCAGAACCTCGCTGACTCAGCACCGCGAGGGTGAACTGCAGCAGCAGCAATGACCTTTCAAAAGCAGAAACAGCCATCAGAACTGACCCCCCCACCCCCCGAGACTGAGTAACAGCAGCTCTTGGGTTCCTGGACTTACCAGGACATGGAGACCCAGAAAAAGAAAGACATACTCATACTATTCATGACACATGTTTGGAGTCATGATACTGCTAAAAATATGTAACCTTAACTTATCCTTCGAGCTCATGAAACAGGGTATAGCATTGTTCATTTGATATATTTATCCTATCATATCTCATTTGATATTTAAGAAACATGAATATGGTCTCCCTAGTGTGGTTATAAGACCTATTGCTGATATTTACTCAGCACTTACCATCTGCCACACACTCTTCCAAGCATTTTGCCTCTATTATTTCAATTAGTTCTCACATCTGTTATTATCTCCATTTTCCGATGAAGAAATGAAGGCACTGTGATAGTAAGTAACTTGTCCAACGTCATTCAGCTGCTGGTGGAGCCTAGATTTAAACTCAGGATGTGTGACTCCTAACCACTATACATGATAGTAAATGCTTACTTGGAGTTTTCTAGGTAGCAATAAGTGACCAACTCGTTTAATCTTTGCAATAACTCTATGAGGTAGGTATTTTTACTATTATCCCATCATGCAGATGAGCACATAGAGGCATAGGGAGGCTCCGTAATTTACCCAAGATTACACAGCTAGTAAGTGGCAAAGCTGGGATTCAAACGTGGGCAGCATGGCTGCAGAGTGTGTGTCCTCCCCATCACATAACACTGTCTCCCAAACTGTATTGACTTATTAAAGATATGGCCAGTGTCCAGCACATCGGTTCACATGCAGTATGTGATCAAATTAACATTCACCTAGGTTGGATAATTATGTCAGAAGTGATGAGACATTTATTTTGAAATGGATGCTTTGCTCGTAAATAAGGTCTTTGTAAAGTTCTTTCCAATTTTTTTAATTTAAAAACATAATTTATGGCCATAATAGAAGTAACCTACAAACAATAAAATTTAGGACAAATACCATTACACAAAAATACAGAATATATTTTAAGTCTGAATTCTATGGCAAAAAGGAATGACTGCTATAGATAAGATCAGCTGAGGCAGGGGGGAAACCCCTTCAATTTGCTTTAAGTTATGCACACAGGTTATTTTTTTCATGGCTGCAACTTGAATTATTAAAGTTTAAAAGTTAAACTTTAATGTTAAACCACTCAAGGACTTCATAAATATGCTGTACTGACAAGGCTTCTGTGGTGTTAGTTCCACATGAAGGGGAAAACTGTCCATTTTCCTCCAAGTCCAAAGACAGGGTCACCTAATAACCTACTAAGCTTAATGACAGCAAAGCTGAACAATTCTCTCCCCCCACATGACATTTTTAAAACTGTCCAATAAATTATACAGTAATCGAAGTCCTTAATTTGCTTTTAAGTGTTAGAGTGCCCCAATTTTAGGTATAGGGCTTTAAATCCTTTACTCAATCATATTTGACCAAAATCATAATTGCTTTCTGCTAACCTTTCACCTTTGATCTTTGGTGTGCGTTCATTATACTCATTTGTTGACCACATAGGATAAGTTTTTCCAAAGGAAGAATTAATAACGACTCAAGCTATTTTATGACAAAGTCATTCCAGGAAGTAATTTGACTTTAGAGTATTCACTGAATACAAAAATGCCATTTTCTTTCAAAGGGCTGGACGGTCTTCTGGATGTCCAGTTTACAGGCATGACAGCAGAATGTTTAAGGCATAAGGAACCCTTGTTTTGTTATTAGCATTTGAACATCGTGCTAATGGAAGCATTGATCGCTTATTCTGGAATGAGCTGTGGAAAGGACAGTCTGAATAGAAGGGACCTCTATAACGTCGCTGCAGTTTTAGCAAAGAAAATACTTTGGGTTATAAAGCAGGAATACGATATAATCACTACAAAGGCAAGTAAGCGAAAATATTCCATCTAGCTTCCCAAGCCAAAAAAATAATAGCCACTTCCTAAGAATTCTTCTCAGTATGTCATAACACGCAGGTCAAAGCAAATTGCTAAAGTTTGGGAAAGAAAAACCAGCAAAATGTTTTTTTAAAAAAATGTACCATGCTCTGGAAATAGGCAACTCCCAAGTGTCAGAAGTGCTTCAAGAAAAAAAACCTTTAAATTATTGTTATGGACCAAATGTTTGTGCTCCACCCTAAAAAAAAAAAAAAAAATCCCAATGTGATGCTACTTGGAGATGAGACTTTTGGGAGATAATTCAGGTTAGATGATGTCATGAGGGTGGGGCCCTGGTCTAATGGGATTAGTGCTCTTCTAAGACAGCAGAGAGAGCAAGTGTATATACTTGCCTGTTCTCTCCCTCTCTCCTCCCCAACACCCCGATTCTGCTCTCTCTCTCCATCATGTAAGAAGTAACGAGGTCATTACCTGCAAGCCAGGAAGAGAGCTCGCACCAAAAATCAAATTGCCAACACCCTGATCTTAGACTTTTGAGCCTGCAAAACCATCCAGTCTAGGGTATTTGTGAAGGCAGCCTGAGCTGAGTAATATGTTGTTTAAAACTACCTTCTCTTGGTTTCAGTAGACACAAAGGAGACACGCAGTGACCCCGCCGTATTTCAGAAATTGGAACTTTTTGTGTGTATTGAAAATGAGCCTGCTTTTTTTCTTAATTGGTTGTGGCACCTAAAAATAGGAATAAATTATAACTTAAAATGCCCAAGTCTGTCACAACCTAATATTCACTGACCACTAAACTATAGCAATAAAAGTAACTCCTCAGTTATTCTATAAAATTCAAGTATGCCCAAATCCTGTGTGCCTGTGGCTCTAAGGTATGTCCCAGCTGTTAGGATGTTAAGTATTTAAAGTTTAATTTCAGTAATTTTAAGAATAAATTTTCTTCACTTAACATGTATATCTTAACATTTTCATGGAATTAAGGCATAAGAACTAAGAATTATAATACTTTCCTCTCATTCTGTTCTATGTATAGGATCATGTTAAGTAGCAGGATAGCTTTTCATTATTCTGAAATAGTGGAGTATTTCATTATAAAAGCATCATATCAATGACGGTGAGTGCATGGAAGAACGGTTATCATCAGGCTGCCTTTCTGATCAATCTTATCCCCTCATCTGAGATATATAATTATACAGCAGCACCAGAGCTACAGAAAATAGAGTGTGTTTCCCACGGCCGTGGGGCAGAGTCCCTGTTAGTACAGGCATAGTCAGGGCAATGGTCAGTGACACACAGAATAGATTCACATGTGCGCCTGACTTCACTCATACAAGATGTGTCTTTTATACTGTCGATCACCTAAAGTTAAAAAACAAGGGTTTTTTGTTTTTGTTTTGTTTTAAGTATTGATACCAATGAGAAATGAAAGGGACGTTGTAAGGGGAAAAAAAAAAAAAGATAAGTTCGATCTTAACATTAACTAATTTCTAATGAATAAATGCAGGTTACCTTAGGTATAACAAGTTTCCAATAAACTTGAAAGGACTTTAGGGAAACTCAATTTTCTCCTCCATTTATTAATTTTAGGGTGTCTGACACATAACATGGGTCCATTAAACATGATTGACTGAATTGGAAAAATGCATCTTGGAATGGAGCTCAACAAAATTAAGACAATGAATAGCAGGTACCTTGTACCGCAGACCCAGACCCTAGATGCCAGTCCCAAAGTTCATTTCTACCCTGAGGCAAAGCCCAGATCCATTCCAATGACCTGTCTGCTGAGCATTTCCCCCACCCATCTTCCACCCTTGGAGGCTAAAGCTTGTGACTCCTTCAATCACTGTTACTTATGAAGTGATCCTCTTATGAAGAACACAGTGCGAGATACCAGAAGGTTAAGGGTGTGAGGGGAGGCAAGAGTTTCAAAACAAACAGAGCTCGTTGTTTCAATTCTGAGCTTATAATTCAATCAAGAGGATTGAATATATAACGTAAAAATTATTCAAGCACATTTACAAAATGATGCAAAATTTTAAATGATGTTCTGTAACTCAAATATATAAATGCATAAGAATTAATATGCAAAAAAAACCTCCTTCCCCAATAAAAGAGTGAATAAATGAGTCATGGATTAGAACTGTAAAGGTTGCCAGGGCTGTGGGCTGGCATAAAAGAAGAGAAAGAGCACTCAGAGTTAAAATATGCACTGATAAAACATTTCAGAATGTATTGACATTCATACTTGCTTGAGTTTATATGAGCAGTTGGCTGTTTATTCAAGAAATACCTATTTAGAGTATACTGTTTTCTAAGTATTCATTCATTCAGTTCTTCATTCATTTCTTCAACAAATATTTTTACTGCTTGTTGTGTGTAAACAGGTGAACAGGCAAGGCAGGGCTATTCCATGAACACACTTGAAATTCAAGGGGAGGTGTGATATTGTAATTTATAATATATGTGTGTGTATGTGTATACATATTTGGTCTTTCACATGACCAAAATATATATCTCATATATATTTGGTCTTCGTCCACAGTTCCTGGCTCACAGCTCCCCAAACTCTTGGAATTTCCTAAGTGTGAAGAATTGAAAAAGATGTTTCTGTTATGTTAATGAAGTGACTTTTAGGAGGCAGCAAAGGATGGGGACTGGTTGGCAGGGAGCCAACCCTGTGATTAGAGGGCTGTAACTTTCACTCCCTGGGGAGGGGAGAAGGGCTAAAGATGGACCTCGGTCACTCGTGGTCGATGATGTAATCAATCGTGTCGATGTAAGAAAGCCCCTGTAAAAACCCAGAAGGACATGGTTCAAGGAGCTTCCCAGTTGGTGGACCTCAGAGGTGCTGGGACAGTGGCACGTCCAGAGAAGGTATAGGAGCTCAGCACTCCTTCCCACACACTTTGCCCTCTGCATCTCTTCCATCTGGCAGTTCCTGATTTATATCCTTTTATAATAAACCAGTAGTTTAGTAAGTGAAACGTTTCTTTGAGTTCTGTGAGCTGCTCTAGGAAATTAATTGAATCCGAGGAGGGGTCTTGGGAACCTCTGATTTATACCCAGTCCATCAGAAGTGCAGGTAACATTCTGGGCTTGCAACTGGTGACCAGCATCTGAAGTTGGGGATGGAGGATCTTGTAGGACAGAATCTTTAACCTCTGGAATCTGATGTGATCTCCAGGTGGGTAGTGTCAGAAGCGAGTTGAATTCTTGGATACCCTGTTGGGTATGAGAATTGTTTGCTGGTGTGGGGAACCCTCCACTCCATGTTGAAAATTGGGTCTCAGGCTACCCCCAAAAAGGAGGACAAAAACTTAAATAATTACAATAAAGTAAGACGGCATATGAGAAATAAAGAAGTGACTGAAAGTTATTGAAGGGAGTAGTAAATATGAAAACTGGAAGTTATTTATGCTTGGAGGTAATATGATCGTATTTGTAAATTATAAAGCAAATTTCTCTTATTGCAGATGAAAAATGACTTACAAAGAAGCAATGGAAGAGGGCCAATCAGAAAGCTAGTGGATACTATCCAATAAGTCATAGATAATGATGGACAAGGGGATGGAGGAACATGGCAAATTCAATTCATACTGAGGTCGTATAAGTACCTCCCAGGTATTTCTTGACTTAAGAAAGTTAAGAAGGTGATAAGAAAAATACAGGTTCTAGATTGAGTGACTGGGTTAATGGTGATGTCATTTGCTAAGACAGGAACCCTGGAAGGAGAACAGGTTTGGGGCAATGTTTGAAGATGCTGAGCTCAATTCCCAACAAGTTCAGTTTTAGTTATAACACTGTTAGATACAAAATAAAGCACAATGTCTGACCTTAAGGGCTCAGAATACAGGAGAAAAATAATTCCCACATTATTATAATTCAGCATAATAAAAAGCTAAGTAGATATATGAAGAATGTTGAATTAGTCAGGATAGGCGAAGTAACATTGTGGTGATGAATAAACACCAAAGCTCAGTGACTTAGCCAGCACAAGTTTATATCGTGCTTATATGAACTCTAATGCAGGTTCAAAGGACTTTCCAGAGCAGCTCCTTTCAAGTGGTGTATTTAGGCCACTTCCATCTTGTGGTTCTGCCACCTCATCACAAGACCTTCACAGTTGCCAATAGCAGAAGAAAGAGTTGGAAGGTCATGCACCAAGTCTTAAGTGCTTTGGATCAGAAGTGGCACATCTCACTTTCACTCACAGCTCTTCAACCAGAAGAAGTCACATGGCCTTACCTCATTAGAAGGGAGCTGGGAAACTTGGGGCATCGAAAGACTAGTCAGTGAGAAGCAAGAGTTTCTGCCATCGCCATGAAATGAGAGAAATTAATTATACAGGAGAGCTGAGGAATCCTTCACAGGGAGGGCACTTTTATGCTGGGATCTGAAGGCAGTCCAAGAGTTGGCCTTGTGATGAATACAGAGGAAGGACTCTGCAGGTTAAGGGAACATATCGTGTGAGGACATCGAAGCATGAAAGAGCTCAAGAAGTCAGAGATATCTGAGGAATAGTAAGAAGACATTTGCAGCTTGAGTAGAGGGTTTCAGGGAAATAGAAGAAAATAAGGTGATTATAAAAATCAGGGAGGGCATAGATATCATATTAATGAGGTTGTATTCTGATCTGTAGACGAGTATGAGAGCAATCATTGGCTTTTAGACAAATAAGTGACTTAATCAGATTGGTGATGAAAAAAGACCAGAAAGAGGAGAGACTGGAGGCAGGAAAACCATCTAGGAGATTGTCGTTGAGTCCAAGAGAGATGTGAAGAGGCTCAACCTCGCAAGAGGCAGTGGAGAGATATCTACTTACAGGATCAAATGGGCAGGACTTGGAAAACCATTGACATGTGAGGGGGAGGGAGAAGGAGCTGTGGAAAATAAATCTGAAGTTTCCAGTATGGTCAGTTTAATGGATGGTAAAGCCATGAACAGAGGGAGGAGAAACAGTCACTGGAACAGATTTAAGAGCACGAATAACTGTTTCTACAGTTAGAAATTCAAGGCTCCAGGATCATCTTTTGTTGGAATCTGTTTACCAAAAACTAATCTATAACCGTGTTGTAATAATATTTTTCTTAAAAAAAAAAAAAAAATCCTTGCCTACGGAAACACTGAAGGAGTAGATTTTGTTATTGGCTAAAACAACCCCTCGCTTCTTTGAGTTTTAGCCCGGTTTCTATTGCCGACTAGATCCAACGAGCTGGGAGCATGGAAGCATCTGGAGCAGCCACACTTCCTTACTCAAGCCAAAACAAGTTAACTCATCTGTGGCTTATCTCATATCCGCCCTGTAGATCTCCTGGGAGGATATAGCCCTTATTACTAAAATAATGTGTAAAAAACAAAAATAGCATGGAAAGAAGGTCTGAACATGATCTTTATAATTGCTTTTCAAAATAACTTAAATAAAGTTAACAAAACTACATTTATGTTTAGATATTGCTTGGTTTTGATAAAGTAGCTTTGTTATAAGTTTTTTTTTGTATTCTTGTGTGCATTGGTTTCAATTTGGGGGAATCTTTTTTGTAATAAGAAAAGAAACTCTTAGATTCTGTTTTTTCCTCTATTGACTGACTTAATAACTTGTGGTAAGCCACTTGACCTTTTGACATTAAGCCCTTGATCATGAAGCAGTATAATAATGTTTAACTCTCCTATGAGAATATCATTGGGATTTCTTCAACTGAAGTCTTAGAAACACTGTTGTGCCCTTAAGTGAAATGTATTCATAAATACTAAGTATGAATAATTACTGCTATTTATTTTGAATATAATCATTTATTTAGTCCTTATATTTAGACAAATAAGTAACTTTTTTTAACTGAAGATAAAAAGATAAATAATATATGGCTCTTACCTTCAAGGAATTCCCCATTTTACTAGAGAAGATAAACAATAAGATCAAAAGTCAACATAAAGAAGTACAATTTTATGCATGGTCAAGTGAATTATTAAAAAAAAAAATCAACAGAAAAGTTACCTCATCCGGCTATTCCAAAAAAACTTCAAGAATCTTGGTTGACTCTTTTTTCAACTAATAATAATTTATAATAATTTTCAAAGCTTCCCCTTGATGGCAAGTTGTTTGAAGGAAGTCATATTTTTCAACTTAGCATCTTATTTATCTTAAGGATGTGGTTAAGAGAGTCAGCCTGGATGTGCACGACCTGTACTCAGTTCCTGATGTGTGACCTGGATCAAGCTTCCGAGCCACTTAATGCCTACAGTTTCTTCATCTGTAAAATGGAGTGGCTGAGAACTAAACAAGTTATACACGCAAAGTACTTAATAGTGATTGGCACTTATTAAGCATTCAGTAAGTGCTAGTTATTAATATTATTATTGTTAGTTAGACCTCAGCACGTTTTGCATATACTAGATACATTAAATTATCAGGCATTTAGGCATAATCCAGAATGGAAAAAGGATCCACTTAACTGTCATTGTTACTGATAAAGACGAATACAAAATCGGGAAAGAATTCACCTTATAGAGAAAGGAGGAGTTTATGAATGATTACTAAGAGATAAAAACCAAGCGTGGACCATGAAGAAGTTCTGCAGAAGAGGAAAGGAATAATGTCTTTAGCATGTCATGGGAGCAGAGACAATGACAGTCTTATAGCCTGGACACCTACCTAATGCCTAGCATGTAGTAGATTCTCCATGAGTATCTGTTGACCAATAATCCAATGGCGGGGTGGAGTGGGGAAAATGTAATTCTGAAAATCATCTAGATCATTATTCAGAAGAAAATTTCCATTGTTTTCACCTCCTCCATAAAATGCAAAAAGACTCATCTTCTATGAAACAGTATCAGAAAACTACAATGAAAAAGGATGGGACATTGCAGACCAAGCACCAATGATGAAACGTAAATTACCACCTGTGATGATGACTTTGAAGGCAAGGCCTCAGCCGATGTCATGTCTGAGTAGGTCTTAAGAAGGAAATGGAAGTGGGTACACAAGGAGTTAAAACTGTCAGACTGTCGGGCAGGCTGGCTGCTTCTGTATGTGCTGATTTATATTGTCCAAAGTCTGGACAGAGAATATGTGTGGTAATAAATTCTAAGGCTGTTAGATCAGGAGGCAGGAATATAACTTTAGATTGGGCTGAATTTATCAATTGGCACGTATCCATGAGAGATTCTGGATTCGGTGAGCTAATTCAAGCAGCTGAGAATAATTCCGTTAGCTTTAACAGTGTTCTATTCTGAGTTAAGTTGAGATAATAAACTCCCTGGTATTACGTGAAACAATGATTCTCATCCCTATTAGAGACCGAACGCCCCCCTTTTCTGAAAATTTCATTTGAGAATACCCCCGTAATTCTCAAATGAAATTCATAGTTAATATAACCTACTTATATATATTATTTTTAAATCAACATAATATTCTAACTGTAACATAAAGACATGAAAGGAAAGTAGTATAATTTCAATGAATGAGTGCTCAGGCACAACTCTGCTACGAGATACAGCAAAGCAGTCACGTGTCCCCATCTGTGTGCAGAATCACCTTGACCACAACAGCCCGAATGCAGACTGATACAGATGTGTCATTTTGAAGGCAAAAGTTCACGAGCGGTATTAGTCACTGGTATGATTTTTCGAAAATATTAAACGAGTATTGGTAAAGTTCTGAACGAAACAACATAGAACTTAATTTCATGGTCAAATTGCAAAAGAGGCTGGGAAATATAGTTTTTATTTTGGGTAGCCATGTGGTCCGGTAAAGAAACTCAATTGTATAAAAAAAAGAGAGAAAGAGAGAGAGAGAGAGAGAAAACATGCCGGGGACAACTGTGCCCATCAGTGCCCAGTGCTGTAGAACTCAGCGCGGAGACCTTGGAATGGCACACGGCAGGCGTCCAACGCTGGGCATTCTCCACTGTGCTAAAAGGAAAGGAAACATTTATTCTGAAAATGGATTCCCTTCACTACTTACCATGCTTCTGCCAGCAATACTACCTGTGGGTTTACTAAATATCTTAATCCCCATCATGGTATCTCGTACAACACTGCTTCTGTCCAAAAAATTCATTTTCTGGCGAAAGAAGCAAGACAATGGACTGATATAATTGAGATATGCTTATCTCATTCAGCACGTACTGATGTCCCCACAGCAGCTGAGCTGATAGGACAGTGAGAAGACTGTTTATTTCCCAGCTGAAAGACATCGCCTTGTGAGCTTATGGCATGTGCTCCTCAAAAGTGGTCAGTGTATGATGTGGTTCCCGCCCCACAGCCAGAGCACATGCTCTCCCAGAACCAAAGAAATGGGCATGGTACCTCTGATTACACCTAATGACTCACTCGCTGGGCTCCGCCGGTTTGGAAGTCTTCGCTCCTGAGAGAAATGGTTCCATGGTGGTCCCACTGACTGGGTCCTTGAGAGACCAACCTGGCAACTTTGGCCTCTTCTCACCACTGGACAATAAGCAAACAGGGGAGTCACTCTATTAGCTGATGTGACTGATCATGATTACCACACATTGAGCCAGAGAAGAGTATGTTTAGAACTCAGAGAACCCTCTGGAACACCTCCTAGTTCTGCCATGTCTAGTGCTAAAACTTCATGGGAAACCAAGCAGCCCACTACGAGCAGGACTGCCAGAGTTTCAGACACTTCAAGAACAAAGGTTTCAGTCACCAGGTGAAAGCCTGCGTCAGCCGATGGGCCGACTGAGGTCGAAAAGACCATAGAATGAGGTTTGAAAGTACAATAAAATCCTCCCTTAACACGATAGTTTCTAGGAAACAGAATCTAAGCCTATTATTCACCACATTAATAGATCAAAGTTAAATAAAAGTGATCATCTCAAAAAGTGACAAAAAAAGAATTTAATGAAAATTCCACATCTATAAACACCCTTAGTAAGCTAGGCATATATCATGATAAAAATGATCTATGAGACTCTATGGCAAACATCATACTTAATTGTGAAACATTCACTGAATCCCATGCAAGCCAGGAAAAATCGAAGATCGATAGTATCAACATTGTACTGGAGGTGTTAACCACTGCAATAAGCTAAAAAAAAAAGTGAAGTATAAACTTTGAAATAAGGTAGACAAACGGTCGTTATTTGTAGCGATATGTACCAATAATAGCTTACAAAATGCAATGAAAAAAATAAATAAACAGTGGCAAAACAAATAAACACATGAAAATCTGTATCGATCCAAAGATTAAATCTATTTAGGCATGAGCAAGACCCAAATGAAGAAAACTGTAAAATTTTACTCAAAGCCAAAAAAAAAGCAATGATGCCTGGAGAGCTGGACTGATTGTTATGAGGATGTTCCTTCGAAACAGGGACCTGTCAATTCGTCCCATCAGAGGACATTTAGTTTGCTTCCCATGTTTTATCTGTCTTGTGAACATCTGGAATAATCCACTACCAGTCTGATGATCTTCCTTGATAGATAAGTATTTTTACTTCTTGAAGTATATAAAATTTCTTTATCTTTGAAATTTGTAAATTTTATCAGATCGTATCTAGGTGTACATCTCTTTTCCAATGATCCTGACTGCATATACATTTATAAATTTCTTTTCGTTATTTCTTTATGTTTACTCTTTTTCTTTTTTTTCCGCAACTCATTTTTTATTCCAAAAAAAAATTACACTATTTACATCAACCTCTGTGTGTTTATCTTTTATCTAATAATTTCCATTGGCCTTTTTGTTTTCTATTATGGAATAACTGACCAAGACCTAATTCACACATTTAATTTTCCATAATTTGGTGCCCATTCAGTTGTAATCTATCTTAACTTGGTTTGTTTAAAATATATTTCTCTTTCTCATTCTCAGATTGTTTCCTGAGAGCAGGAGCAGAGCCTGTGGCTACACAGACTGAACTCCCTGGAGCGAGTCCCCAAGCGGACTTCTTCTTTGTCAGTGGACAGGCCCGGTATTTCGCTGGGGGGCATACCTGTAAAGAGGCTTCCACCTGGGTGGGGAGACTAATAAGTAATCGTGGACCAGCCAGTTCTCCTAGTGAGCCAAAAGAATGAGTTAAAGCCATTCTCCCTGCCTCTCCCAGGTTGCTGCTCCTTTTTCTTGCTTCTGTTAGCTCAGTGAAAATTCCTTGAGTCTAGAGATATGTAGGTGGGATAGGCTTTTATTTTCCAGGGTTAGGCAAATATATCCATTTTATATTTGCCAGACTATTTTGGTAGATGTTTGGAAGGGAAGGTCATTAAATGCATGTGCTTATGTTACTATTTTCACTTCATCCCAGGAAGAATTTGCATATCACATGGTGTTAATTGGAAAGGTTAAAAAAGGAGGTGCAATTAGAAGAAAAGAGTATCTATAATCTATTTTTACTTTTGTTTTTGTTAAAGTATATCATACACACTATAATGTGCACAAAATCGTAAGTATATAGCCTGATTCGTTTTTTACAACGTGAACACAACTACGCAACCACCAGCTGGGAGAAGAGGCCTTTAAGAGGCCTGGCTGTTTCTTCTGCTGCTCTGGGAATTGAGCCATCAGGTTGACAGAAGCTCAGGTTAGACTCCTGAATGATGAGCCACCGCGCAGAGAGAAGTGGCCACACGGAGGAGCACAGAAGAGCCAGGTGGAGAGTGAAGCTTTTTTGGAACTTCTAGCCCAACTTCTAGTTGAGTGTAGCTAAGTGACCCCAGCTTTGGCTGCCTGAAGCACGAAAGCTGTCCAGTGGAGTTCAGCCTGAATTCCTGACCCAGAGAATTGTGAGAGCTGTATTCCTTCATTCTGCAAACCTATTATTTTGATATCACCTCAAACTTA
This sequence comes from Pteropus alecto, assembly GCF_000325575.1. Lineage (NCBI taxonomy): Eukaryota > Metazoa > Chordata > Mammalia > Chiroptera > Pteropodidae > Pteropus > Pteropus alecto. The sequence continues at coordinate 8,468,127 of NW_006432945.1, forward strand.
AGAGAAAGGTTGCAAATATACTACAAAGGACTTTTTCCTAAGTCATTTGAGACTCAAATTGCTGCCTTGATGCCCTAGCACTAGGAATACTTTATGAATTCATAACCATAATACAACCATAAACTCAGGAAATTAACACTTAGGATCTCCTTTATAGGAAACAGATTCAATCCAGAACCACCTGTTACATTTACTTGTGATGTCTCCTGAGACTCCTTCAGTACCAAACAGTTCTTTAGTCTTTCCTTGATTTTTATGATCTTGATATTTTTGAGAATTATTGGCAAGTTAGTTTACAGAATGTCCTTCAACTTGGATTTGTCTGAGATTTCCTTAGTACTCCTTTTCTCTTTGTCATTAATAAGTATTTTATAAAGTGATACTTTGAAACCATGTAAAGTTTCGCCAAACCTTCAATTTATTCATTTATGTTAGTGTAGAGTCATGGATTCATATCCTATTACAGGCACTATCTTGTTGTTCACATAGTACCCACTTTGGCCAATGGGAATGCTCTTCAAATTGACTTCTGTCTCCTTCTGATATGTACCCATCATCTTTTGAGTATTACCTTTCTGTCTGGAGCAATAAAATATTGCAGGCTTGTCTTTTACTTTCCCTGTACTAACTCTGGAACCAGCCATTTTTATTCCTTTTTATTTCATTCCTTTTAGTGAAGAATGGTATTCAGACGCCAACTTCTGAATAGTTGGTGCGCTCATTGCTATTGGGAGTGTTGCTACTCTAGACCAGAATTAGGGAATGTGTGTGTCTTATGTCTATATTTATTTTCATATCCATCTACAACACTGAAATCCATGAGTTCACACCAATATTTCTAATTCCAATCCAAAACAAAATGCTCATTCTAGTTTTCTCCCTTTCCTTGTCTATAACCCCCTTCCCCAAAATACGAGGAAGCTGGCACCCATTATCATTAATATATGTTGTATTTATGTCTCATTATTTGTATTTTATGTATTGTGTTTTTATGTATTATTTCCCATTGCCTCTGTCGCATGCTTAACTTGTTCAGTGACT
>NW_006432945.1:8469216-8501054 GCF_000325575.1 Pteropus alecto
GAAATCAGTATTATATCACTAGTATTCTAATATTAAATCTGTGTTCTGATTCCATGATAAAACAAAATAGGTGTTACATAAATTCTAGTTAAATTTAACTGAAGTAAAGGGTGGTCTTACACATGGACTTCATCTTCAGACGTGTACAGTTTTTTCTTCCTATGTTCTATCTTTTGAATTATTTTTGTCTTATTTATCTTTGTATGCTTCATAATACTTACTTAGCACATAGAAGGTGCCCCATATATATTTGCAGTATTTCGGAGGAAACTGGCCTATTTTTCTATTTTCTTAAGGTTTTTTTTTTTTGAAGCAATTCTATTGTTTTAAATATGTAGCTTAGATTCTTAAAAATAACATTTCCTTCCCCTAAATACCGATGTATTTCTTTTTTTTTCCTATTTGGCAAACATCGATTTGGGGCTTCTGAGGTTTATAATAGAATGAAAATCAACCCACAGCCTTCTCAAGTATTAAAATTAACCTCCACCTTATTGCATTCCTCTTTTTGGATCTCTTTTCAGAATAACTATGTAACATGTTCTTAATAATATACCTTGGTCAGAAAATGTATTTTGTAGAGTATAATAATAGGGTTCATTCAAGAACTGGAAACCACTCTAAGACCTATGAACAAAAGGACTTTAAAGAATTGGTTACATAGGTGATGAAGGCACTGAGAAGACTCTCAGCCATAGGGTAGCAGCCCGGGTATTAGTAAAGACACTGGGATGGAGACCTCTTATCAGAGCCTAGAGGCCAAGGTCATGCAGCAAGGTCTGGGACTACACAGGAGAGAGGCGTCCAGTAGGAGCTGGAGCCACAGAGAAGGCACAGTGACTGTTGAGAGATCACCTGAAGCAGAATGAGAAAGAGAAAAATACCTTGGCTGCTTCTTTCCTTCCACCCTCCGATCTTTGCCATCGCTTCCCATTTGGATAAACGTTACAGAAGCAGTTAGCAAAGGAGCCTGGGAAATGTGATTCCCTGTGATACAGAGCAGAGCAGGAAAACATAAAATTTAAAAACAGACAACCTCTGGCTTTAGAAGGTGGGGCAGTAATTCCTTTGAGGAGAGGAGGACGAAGAGGAAGACAAACATGTGGATTCTAGGGTGCTGTTAATGTTCTTTCTCTGGATGGCATTACAGGATGTGTTCACTTTGTAATAATACATTTATATGTGTCTATGTATAATGCTGTAAAAAGTTATTAGTCAAAATATATTCAGGTGAAAATAATCCGAAAATGTTCACTAAAATAATAGTAAAAGTTGCATTAGGGCATTGAAATTGTGGGTGATTTTTTTAGTTCTGTTTTCCAATTTTTTTTATACTATGGTTATCAGTTTATAATATACTAGTTTGTCATAAAACTACCTCTGTCATTTAAATAATTATGCTTTAGGGAATATAGTCAATAATATAGTAATAACTATATATGGTACCAGGTAGGTACTAGACTAATCAGGAGGAATCACTCTGTAAATTATATAAATGTCTAAGCACTAGGCTGTATACCTGAAACTAACATAAAATAATACTGAATGTCGACTGTAATTGAAAAATTCAAAAGTCTTAAAAAATAAAAATATCTCTATAAAAAATTATGCACATCAGTGTGATGTGCTTTTCCAAATAGAGATCAGATCTGAGATATTTGTGAGACAATTTTTAAAAGAACCACTAATGGAAATCATAAATTCTATCAATTTAGAAGTCTTTCAAAACAGACGATTTCTTTCTCCTAACCATGGTTTCGTATACGCTTCAGTATAGCAAGTTGTACTTAAGCATTTAAGTTAAAAAGTAGGTGTTCACCCAGGTGAGTTACTCATAACATATTCACTTCCTAAAGAAGCTTAACCAGTATCTGCTCAGTACTTGGATGAAAACTAAGTCGTGCATAAACACAGTAGGTGCAAAACGACAATTTCCTGTCTTATCTAGCATGAATTATCTGTTCATTTTTAGTTGTAACACAAATGTTCAGTTTGTTCTAGAACAAATCCTATTCTGAAAAAAAGCATGTTGTTCATTCTCCTCTAAGGACTGAAAATGACAATGAGTCATTATAGATGATTTAAAATGTAGCATTTTATGGTCTTTTCCCCCCTTTTCAATTTAATTAGTTTCTCTTTTAAAAATGTTTGATTTTTCTTTGAAAAACAAAGTCTTCTTTTACTTGCCCAAATACCTATCAAGATTTATTCTGATGCTATAGTAATTCAAACTAAGAAACACAGGTGAATGGACAAATAGGTCAATGAAACAGGATAGAAAAACCAAAAACAGATTAATGAATACTTAGGAATTTGGTATAGGATGGAAAAAGCTATGCAAACTTATGGAGAAATGATGATGCATTCAGTAAATAACCTTAGGACATTTGGATCATTCACATTTTTAAAAAAGTTGTTAGATATCTCTACTTCAAATCTTATCCCAAAATCAGTTCCAAAAGGATTGATGATTTAAATATGAAAGATGAAATCTTAAAACTTAAAAGAAAATGTAGGAAAAATCTTTATGACCTTGGAAAAGGAAAGTTGTCTTAAAACACAAAAACCATATGTCATACAGGAAAATATAGATAAATTTGAACACTTAAAAATTAAAATATCCATATGACAAAAGACACCATAAACAAAGTTAAAATACAAGTGACAGCCTCAGAGAAAATATTTGCAACATATGTGACCAATAAAGATTAGTATTCAGAATATTTGGAACCAAATATATGAACAACCAATTCACAGAAAAAAGAAACAAAATGGTTAATAATAAAGTTGATTAACCTCACTCTTATTAGGAAAATGCAAATAAATAGTGATAAAACCAACATTCTCCAGACTGGATGAGCCAAGGAAGCTTTCGCTTACTTGCCTGTTGTGGTATAGCCACTCTCATACCACCTGCCTGTGTCCCCAAGTTCAATTCTGTTGATGTTTCCTTCCCGCTGTCTTTTATACTTGTGTATTTATGACTTTAAAGTTCACGCATGTATGTGTGTTCTTTTCTGTCACTCTAGTTTGTTTGAGAGGAAGCAGTCGTAAAAATGCATCCAATCAGTTATTTTAACTAAATGTTTCTTTTCTCTACTTAACCCAATTTAGCTCGTTTTTATAATAAATTTTATCCCCAAACCATACTCATTTTAATTGTAAAATTGATTTTTAATATAACCAAAATATCCTTACCACATATAAAATCCTTAATAATTTCTTACTATCCTAAGTATTTAGTCAGTATTCAAATGTCCAGTTGTCTCACACATTACTTAGAAATTTTTAATAGTTTGAGTCGGAGTCCAAATAATGTCTACATGTTGGGACTGGTTGATATATCTTTTAAATCTCTTTGAATTCCCACTAATCTCTCATTTTTTCCTTTGCTGGTTTACAGTTGTTTTTGTTGTTGTTGTTAAAAAAAAAAAAAAAGGTTGTTTGTTTTTTAGAATTTTTCATGGTGTGGATTACGCAGATTGCATCCCTATGGTGTAGTTTAAGATACTTCTCTGTTCTCTGCATTTTCTGCAAATTGGTAGGTGAATCTAGAGGCTCCATTAGATTCAGGCTCAATTTCTTGTGGCTACACATCACAGTTGGTTTGTGTTTTTCCATCAGGGGGCACATATTGTCTGATTGTCTCTTTTTGTGATGTTATCAGCAGTTGGTGAGCAATGCCTAAGTTTATTAATTTATTATAAATTGCAATATGGTTTCTCCTTCCTTTATTATCCAGAATATAATAAAGAGAAACTTCCCTTATTTACTATTTAGAAAACCAATAGTAATGGTTTATATTAAAAAAAAAAAATAGAGTAAACATGTCTGATGTGCTTTTTAATCCATTGCAGTATTTACCCTCAGTGCTCATGGATGCTCAGACTTTTCCATCTTTGCCAGTGGGATTCTCTCCAGGTTGGCTTCTGAGTTCTCTTGACAAAACCCTAGCAGTCCTGAACCTTCATTGTAGTCTCAAGCAAGAATTTTCAAGCCTCATCCTGTATATTCCCTGTCCCATACCCCAAAGTACCCCTTTTCCCAAAGAATCCTCATTCCTTTCAATAGAAAATGATACTTAGAGACCATTGACTGAGACCAGTGCTCTTTGCTATTGGGGTGGTTAATGCATTTAGATCCAGTCAGTGAACAGAGCTAGGTAGCTATTTTTAATGACACATTTTATACATATCAAAATGTGTATATAACACATATACAGTTTCATCTTTGAGCATTTCCACCTGTTTCAGGTAATAGCCCTTCCGAATTTTGTGTTTATCATTCCCTTGTTTAAGTATCCTTAAATTATGTATTGTTTAGTTCTTCATTTTTTTAAACTTTGTATAAATAAAATCATACTACAGTGTTCTTCTGTGGCATTGTTTTTGAGAGGGGTCAATTTATGTGAGATTTACCCATGTTGAAACATTCACTTCTATCACTCTATACTATTCCATTCTAGGAATATACCACATTTATCTATTCTCCCAAGGATGGAAATTTGGGTGATTTCCAGTTATTTGCTCCAGTAAACAAAGCTGTTAGCGTCATCTTGTGTATGAGTCTCTTGGTGTAGTTGTGCAAGAGTTTCTTGTTTCTGATAACTGAGGGGTGAAATTTCTGGGCTCCAGGGTCTAGTCTAGTACTTGTCTTTCCAACTACCCTGAAACGCCCTTGACAAGGTCACCGAAGGCTCCATGTGCCAGAGGGGTAGTTTTCTGTTCTCATTCTGCTTGGTTCCACAGCACTCCACACAGCTTCCCACTCCTTGAATCACTCCCGCCGTGATTCTCAGGCCAGTACACTCTGCCGACATTGCTCACATTCCAATGACAGCTCCTGCGTCCTCTATTCCGCCAGCTCCTCTGAGTCCCCTCCACCCCACCTCTCATCCCCGGAGCTCCTGGAAGTCTTTCCTGAGCCCTTCCTTTTTCTCTCTAGCCATACCTTCTCTAAGTGAGCTCACCCATTTCCACGACTTTCGATAACAATTTATTTGTTTTAGACCCTGATTTTATTGATCCTCAGCTTTCTTCTTTGAACTCCAGTTGCACAATGAACTGCTTAGATGACTCAGAGTCATCTCAAACTCATCATGTGTAGAGTGGAATTTTTTTTTACTTTCCACCACATATCCTATTCTACCCTAGTCGCCTTCCTCATCCTAATAAACAGCACATTCTCTCAGTTACTAAGACCAGAAGCCTAGCACTGGCTCTCGATGATGCGCTTTCCTTCATCCCCATCCATCCAATCTTTCACTACGTCCTGCTGGTTCTACTTATAAAATACGTTCTGAATCTGAACATGTCTCTCCACCGTGACTGCCATCACCCTAGCCCAAGCTGCTACGTACGACCTTTCACCTGGCTTCTGCAAGAATACCATAGCCGGTCCAGCCCCTTTTCATAATCCTTTTCCGTAATCCTTTAATTCATTCTTCTTACAGTAGCTAAAATGATTTCATTTATAAATCACGCTCCCTTCCTTAGAAGACTCCCGATAATATCCCAAACTCTTCACCCTGGCCTACAAGGACCTTCATCTGTGTGTCTGCAAAAATCCCTTAGATGGTCAGGAAATCAATTTAGTGGCTAATGACTAGCCTTCTAAAATGAAATGATAGAACAGAACGGAAAATATCACAGGCATTAGTACACATTATTAGTACACAGGTAGGTTTTAACAAAATGTGTAACATTTTGTTAATAGTATTGGGTGAGATATAAATTTCTTGAGTCGTGGTCAAAATTTTTGAGAAAAGCTTCTCTACAGGACCTGCACTGACCTCCCTCTCCATCCTCACTTCATGCCGCCCTCCCTTGGTCCTGCTGCTCCAGGCACATGGGCCTTCTGTCGGCTCTTTTCTAACATGCCAGGCTCTTTGCCTTGCGGGGCGGGGCCTCTGCCCGTGCGATGGCTCTGCCTGCGTTGTTTCTCCTCCCAGATTTCCCATAGGTGGCTTCTTTTCATTGTTCGGGTCTCAAGTTCAAAGTCCCCGACTCAGAGAGGACTTCTTCTACCACCCCGTTTAATTAGTTCTCCTCTGTTATTTTCTTCTCAGTGCCTTATTTCCTTCAAAACACTAATCACAATGTCAAAAAAATATATTTTAAAAAGATGTTGACGGTCTGTCTCCAACACTAGAATGAATATACGGTCCATGGGAACAGGGGCTTTTCAGACGTTGTTGTACCCCAGCGTCTTGCGAAGTGCACCCCATTTTAGTTACTAAAATCTCGACAGTTATGAATAAGGCCCATATCACAACTCTAGATTTGCCAAAGTGAATAATTTATAATCATTTGTAAAATATTCATCAGCTTTGACAGATGCCAAGAGAGTTCTGTGCATATTGTAGGGATTGAGGTGAATCTCTCTAATAGATTTCTGTCTGACTCCATCCAGCTTGTTATTTTGCTGCCTCAGTGGAGGATGTTTGGTGGTGGCTTCTGAAATGCCATGAAAGCATTGTTTAAAATTCCACCTAACTTTTTAGCTTGGCCACACAGCACTGATCAAAAGTTCAGTCTTGAGGAAATGAGGCAATCCCTTTTTCTTGGCTTGCAGTCTACCTGAACAGCCACCAAGAGTCTCATTGTTTGGCCGAGTGGGTCCAGCTTTATGAATGAATAGCCCCTTTGCCAACAAACACTAGCACAGAGCTGGGCCACTAACTAGTTGAGAGGTGTTAATCTCCTTTCAGGTAATTATTTCCAGAAATCTAGCAAGTACTAAAATGATTCAATTCCTACTGTGTCCCAGAAATTTAACAAACAGACTTAAAGTGTTTTAAAAACTCTTTAGAGATTCTGTAGTTTTTTTTTTCTGCAAACCTTTGTATTTCCAAAATCATGATTTCATAAAGAAATTGTAAAGTTATAAATATTTTTCTTGAAATCATTATGAATTTATAGTTCAGAATCTGAGAGTCTGATTTCATTTATAAGTTTAATTCAATTTCAACTCTTAAACACGGAGACCTGATACAGTACATCGACCAAAAGTGTGGTTTACCAATTCATACCTTTACCTCTTTACCTGAAACGATACGTAAAACCTACACGGAGTCACTGCCATGACCTGCAAATGTTTACTTCAGGAAGTTAAACACCAGACCTTGAGCAGGGATTAATCAACAGTCTATTTCTAACAGTTTGCTGACAAAGGCAACTTTATTCGATGCATTTCTAAAAAAACCACCAGAGTTAGTTACTGTAGCTTCACGGTATAAACCATGAGCAAGCTTTACCTCAGTGTCCTCAGAAGCCATGGGGTCCTTAAAAACCAAAAATAAACTTTAGACTGAGGAAAATAACTTTCAAACTTGCTCTTCCTCCAAAATTTACAGTCTCGGGCAAATTAAACTGGGGCTCCTCCCCACAGCTTCTGTGAATTGGAACTTTTCATGCCGAGTAAATTGTGCTCTGGTGACATGTCGTGCTGTGTTTAGCTCACTTCTGAGAAATATCATAACCATGATCCATTGTTTGAGAGTATTTACTTTTGGACCAGAAAGAAGGTCCAAAGAGTACTTCGTATGATGCTTAGGCCCCAGAAATTTGTTCATAGCGCTATAGCTGGGTACGGTGGGACTTAGGTTGAGTTTTGAATGCTGAAAAGGCATGATTAGATTTATCTTAAAAAATACCATTTGAAGGTACTACCCATGTTTCACTGTGTCTTGAATTTATCCCAGGCCACTTTTACACAAAATTTCTAGACACACTGATTTAATAATATTTAAGATGCTCTGAGACCTCAATTTTTAAAAAGAAGAGAAAAAAAAAAAAAGACAACAGAAAAACCTAGAAGCTCATCATCTGATTTAATCTTGCTATTGTTTAGATATCAGTTTCTTCATTTCTTTGCTGTATCTCTCCATTCCCAATTCTTGAATTGAACTATTTCAGCTGGTCTTCAGTTTCTCTTCTGGGGACGAGCGAGATACATCTGTTGCACTATCCTAGCTTGTAACACTGATACGGCACCAGCCTTAGCTCTGGTGAGGTACACAGTGTCTAATATGACATCACAATGACATTAGGCCGGAGCAGCCTCCACGAATAGGCTTCTGGATTGGTAACATTTCACTGCGACATCTTCGTTTGTATTTATCTAACTACATAACTGAATTTCTAAAATAACCTGAGTCGATAAAATAGAAAAATTATTCCTGTGAAAACTAAGTTGAAGGCCTTGGAGACACTCAAGAAGTTCGAATCACTTCAAATTGCTTAGTTGTCATATGAGATGTGGGTTAAACAACAAGTATGGCAGGCATAAGAAGGTCTGAGAACAACCATCGTAGGCATAATAGAGTAGCCTCCTCGCCACGAGAGTTAATGCTCTGAGTGTCGGGTAGGTCGTCAGTTAAGTGGAGGCCCTCAACGTTGACTTAAGCTATTTGTACGATATTCCTTATTTTAAAAATATGTCATGGGTGTGATAAAGTGTGCCAAAGAAATGCAAGTGAACAAATGAAGTAAGAGAGACTGATGAATAACTTAACAATGAAATCTTCAATTATTTTGTACTAGGGAGGTCCCGACCCATCCCAAATCATTCTACCTTAAACGATTCCATTTCTTTTCTAATCCATTAGTTACCCCCTGATCCAAGTTCTTCAGAAAGAGACTAACTTTTCAAGGCTACGAGATAAAATTAATTACACTTATAAGTCACATTGGAACCTGCTTCGAACTGGCCTTGCCTGGATTTTTCTGATTCCCCATCACTATATTCATCCTGGGCTCCCTAAGGGTGGTTTCGATGATCTAAACAGGCAAAAGCCAGTTAAAAATATTCAGTAATTCAAGTTTTCCAGCATTTGTGAGGTAAAGACATGGCTTGTATTTTTCTTTCCTCTTACACACTCTCTGAGATCAAAGAGAAGGGTATAGAGAAATTCTGTTTAAGTCGAGCGGCTCCTTCTTTAAAATGTAGCTCACTTCCCTTCCCTCAGTGTTTTGTATGTTCCCGCCAGCGACAAATCCCCAGAAGAAAGACGGGCGAGCGGCTCCCTGGAACAGAGCTTGTTCACATGGCTCCCTTGAGCCCACAGCCCCTCGGCCAGCCACCTCTGGCAGGAGTCCCAGGTCATCCAGGGCTCCTGGACCTCGCACCAGCAGCGATTCCTTCACTGCGTGAGCCTTCCAACCCTGCACCCCCAAAGCTGACTTGTGAAATGTGTCCACCAGTAAAACATGCTGTGGCTTAGACTTTTAATATATATGAAATGTCTCTGAGTTAAGAAGTATTCCAGTGGCAACGGGACTGAGGATTTCTAGAGGTAGGGAACAAACACGCTACCGTGAAAATTCTGGTGTGACATGAAAACTCACTTGTTCCCCTCGGGGTACCTGGCCCGCTTCGCTAATATATACAACATAAACTATCCCTTTTTAGTTATTTTTTTAAAATTCATAAGGATATACCGGACCATGTAATTGAAGAGCCCAGAGGCGGCTCCAGGCTTCAGGTACGGTTGGATCAGGGTCTGCCTTTCATTCCGTCCTAATTTGTGCTGGATTTGCAGCCAGGCTGGCTTCTCTCGTGGTTGCACCTCGTGGTTGCAAGGAGAGGCTACTTGCTGAAAAATGATCTTATGATTTCACCGTAGGTTTAATAAACTGTGTTACTTTCCTTCAGAATCTAGCGGGTGCTGGATTATTACACAAAGTGGAGTCTGCGACAAAGCGTTCTTCAAAGCATCAGCAAGCTGAAGCACCTGACTTCTGGCACTGAACAGTGAGGAAGGGCTAAGTCACCATGGGTGCCATGGATATCCTCACTGTCCAAGTCCATGTGGTCCCTTCAGGTTGACGGCTCTGCTGGTCACCTGTCGGGGGAGCACCCAAGCCTTTGCTTATTTGGGAGCCTTCTTGCATTATCTTATGGCCATTTTTTTTTTTTTCAGAGTCTTTCCATTATTGGTTATTTTTAAGGGATTTGACATGTGAAGCAGTGGATATAGTAAAATATTAAGACCTATTCTATAGACAAAGAGGAACCCTAAATGATAATGTGAAAAAAACTTTTCTAATGTATCACCCTATTTATTACTATATTTTTAATATGCATGGTTGTTCTATTTCTAGTCCAGTGTTAGAGAAATGAACTAATTTGTATTACTGCCTGAAATAGCTCTAACGTCATCTCCTCTACAGTATGTATAGCCCATGTACTTTAGTGTGTAAGTGCACATCTGTGTGTGAACTGTAGGTGTGAACTGTGTATGCAGGTGTGATCAGCGAAGTGAGAATTAGGTTCTGCTGCTGAGTTGAGCGGCACTTAACACCAACTATGCACAACTATATGCCAACCATGGTTCTGAGCTTTGTACACACACTGACTCTTTTAACTAACTCTCATACCCACCCAATGATATAATTCTTACGCTTACTCCCATTTACGGGTGGAGAAACGGAAGTTTAGAAAGGCCGATACATTTCTCAAGGTGGCATAGCTAGTCAGGTGTCGAGCTGGACTGTCCGAAGCCTGAGGGCTAGACCACTAGTCTGTCCTGGCTCCCGGTGCCCTTTCCCCTCAAATGTCCTGCTTGATGTTCCCCAGTAATGCGACAAAGGACGTCTGCCACTTCCATTCCGAGCTCTCTGAGCAGCCTCTGCTCTGAGAATCCCGTAGACGCGTGCTTAGTGTCAGAAGAGAGGAGGTGGCCCGGGCCTTTCTGTCTGTCTCCAGGAACCATTTCATTTCCTCTAATATAATGACCTTCTTCCCTTTGCATAGAATTCAACAGGCTTCCAAACTTAGACAAGGAGCTATTTAATTCTTTAAAAATATTTTTTTCTGATTGTAAAAGAAATACATACAAATTGAAAATTAAAAAAACAACAACATGGAAATATGTAAAGAACCACATAAAACTCCCTAAGGTTCCTAAGGCGATTTCTGTGCATTTTCTTCTAGCATATACAGCTTCACATTTTGCTTTTTTATATGTGGCTATGTGGCGAGCATTTTCCCATATTTTTCAAAGGCAACACTATATTTATCCTGACCAAGATTATATGTCCAGGGTCCACCGCGGTACCTGGCGTATACCCATTAGCATCTATTCGGTAATGTCATTCCTTGATTTAATAGATATTTGTTGATTGAATGACTGACATTATATATCCTTCCGAAGTATTTTAAAGGCCAAGTAATTACAAGTCACTGAAATAAAATCTAACTGAGAGAACATGAAGATGGCGTACAATTAATTCATTTTCAGAGGTTTCGCCGGGGTAAAGGCGAAGTGATGTGACGTAAAGGAGCCTGGGACCAGAGTCGGGCAGGCAGCCTCTGACTTCGCTCGGCGGTCGCGCACGTGACAATGCATCCTGGTTTCCTGCTTTGTGATATGACGTTAACTGGACTGCTTGTGAATATTCCCTTCTCTTTTTATGCCGTCATTTTCTTTCTTTGAAAAGGTATTACTGTAGTACAGAAATGTATTTTACTTTAAAACATATAAGTAATACAGGATTATATAAGGTAAAACGTGAAATTCCCCCTTTACAACCCCCACCTCCGCCCCGCCCCGCCCCTCCAATGCCACTCTCCTCCCCAAAGGCTTCAACTGCACTGGATGTTGTCTGTAGGGTCTAAGCTTTATATGTGCTCAAATAAAAATGTGCAATTTAAAAAACCATAAATGGGATCATATTATATGTATTACTCTGAGAATCGCTTCTTTCTTTTTCCCGTTTCTGTACAATATGTCTTTGGGGCTCTTTCTGAGTCAGCGCATCTAGACGGACTTCATTTTGATAAAAGGGATGTGTCATCGGTTAACTATTGCACCAGCGATAGATGCGTTGTGTCCAGTTTAACACCACTATAAACGACGCTACCGTAAATGCCCCACACTGCACGGCATAGTGGCTGCGGACATGAACTGTGGAATCAGATGCCTCGTATTTGAATCCTGGCTCCACCCCTTTGTAGCTGTTACTTGGGCTCTCTGTGCCTCATTTTCCTCATCCATAAAGTGGGTATCGATGGGTTATTTTTAGAATTCAATTAGTCAACATTTGCAGAGTTCTTCAACCACGTCTGGCACACAGTGTGTGCTATGTGCTATCTATTATCATCGTTATCATAATTATTATATCGAATAGCTTTGTGCACATATGCAAGCATGTCTGGGATATTGATTTCTAAAGGTGGAATTGCTGAGTTGAAGTTAAACATATTTAAAATTTTGAAAGTATTTTGCCCTGGAAATCTTTAACCATTTCTACTCCCCACAACAGTTGAGAGTGGCTGTCTTATACTGTTCATTATCGACTTTTAATATGTTTTTAGTAATATTAATTATTAATACTTTATATTATATAGATTTATTAAAATTAAATATTAAATAGCTATTATTTTTCCAAAATGTAGGCTACTTAGCTATTGTCATCTTTAGTGTCCTTTATTGTCAAGATTGAAATGTAAGACTTCTGATAGTTATTAAGGCAAGTTCAGGCCATTAGCTTTTTACCAGGAGCTCTCGTCAGTGGTTTTAGGCTGTGCCTTGTCCATGCTCTGTATTGCCTCTCTTTAGTGGAATTCATATGCCTTGAAACTTGTCTGGTGATTCTTTTGCGTGATGTAAAATAAAATTGAAATCCTGTATTTACCTTCAAAAGAGCTAAAAACAGAAACAATACCAAACAGGTAACAGGGAGTTGGTACACATTATCGAAGTTTGAAGATTTAGCAGAACATCACGTTTGAGGTTCGAGGAGTGTTAGACATTAGAGAAATGTGTCTGAACTTGTCCTTCAGCAAAGTGTTGTGCAGCCTGCTTCTGAGTCAGAGCTGGAGCTGGCGGCACTAAAGATACGCTCAGGCTCCACCCAGTCCTTTGGGATGGAGGCCTTCGAACTGCCAAAAAGCTCTCTGCTTCCCTCTTGTGGCCAAAATGAGGAGAAACACTCTTTTCCAAGAGAGTTGTTCAGTATGCATCCACCAGAATATCTGTTTACAAAGTTGACATCAAAGAGTTAAGGAAGAGGGAAAGATTAGTGTTCTAAGAGATAAAAATTATAATATTTGGGAATAAATTGCTGACTGGAGTTTTATTAATATTTACTTGTTCAACCGAGAAAACCAAAAGGAAAAACAAAACATTTCGCAGCATCCTGTTGTGTGCACCTCCAAATCAACAGAAACCAAACCTTCACCACACAAAACTTCTAAAATCCCTAAGTCCCCAGATGTGCTCATTTAGTGTTTTCTAAGCAATGTGAGCCTTTTAAAAATTCTTATCACGTGGGGAGCTACTGGAGTAATATGTTAGCAGTACTAAGTACTTTCCAAAACTGCCGTTATTCCTTACCTACCTGTGTTTCTTACACCTGAACTGCCTTCTGGGAATGACTGTGTGATGGAAAAAAACCTTCCTTCCCTCGCAGCTGTCAGAGTCTAAGATTTTCCTCTTGACCTCCTTATGTCTTTAGTCAAATGTCACCCACCCTCCCTACTCTATGAAAATCGCGTCTCCAGCCCCACCCTACCAAACTCCCCATCCCTGCTCACACCTTGCCCATATTTTTATCATTCTCTACAGCACTTAATGTACTATAAATTTTACTTTTTCAAATCGAGGTGTAATTCGTAGTCCATACAATTCACCCACTTGAGGCATATGATTCAATGATTTTTAGTTTGTTTTCAGTTGCGCAACCTTTTAACTGTAATACAGTCTCATCACCCCTGAAAGACCCATTAGCTGTCAACCCCCATTCCTCCTCAAACCATCCCACTGCCCCGAGTCCTAGGCAACCACCGATCTACTTCCTGCCTCTATAGATTTGCCTATTCTCGACATTTCCTATAAATCAAATCATATGTCATGTGGGCTTTTGTGACTGACTTCATTCACTTAGCATGTTTTCCAGGTTTTTCCATGTCGTAGCATGTACCAGCCCTTCATTTCTTTCAATGGCCATTGAATATTCCGTTGTATGGATATACTATACTTCCTTTTTCTGTTTATCGGCTGATGAATATTTGGCCATTATAAAGAATGCTGCTATGAACATTCATGTATAAATTTTTGTGTGGATATATGTTTTCATTTCTCTTGGAAATCCTACTGAAACAAACAAACAAGCATGTTTATGGCCTATCTCCCCAACCAGAATGCAATCTCAGAGATTTCTGTGTATTTTGCTATATGCCCAGCCCCTAATACCCTGTCAGCACAAAGTAGGTGCTCGATACATATCTGTAAAATGAATGAATTGTTCTCTCTCCTCTCTGGAAGGCCAAACCTTTTGCTTCATGGGATCACTCAGTTCCTCTTAATTCTAGTCCCAACTTTTCACCTGAAGTCAGGTTAGTCTTCACTAGGAGGGAAAAAAGGAGAATCCTCCAGGTCTCTTCTGTCTCTCTAGTACATCCCCCCAATCCCAGAGCTGGTTTTACTACACTCTGGCCCCTATTGTATCTTCATAGTTATATCACGTGGATCTGCCTGGTTCTCTACCCCACGTCAGCACTCTAGATAATGAGAAATCAAGGAAACTGCGCGTGGGTGGATCTCTGAAATGTCAGTGAGCCTTATCTATTCTTTGTTTCGCCGAGGGCCAACAGTTACTACTTATCAGAGCTTTGTTCTTTCCCTGTAAGATCCAAAAAGAAAAAAAAGATCTCAAAGACAGTGTTGATGGACTCCAGGGTTGGAAGCATTTACAAGCCTACTTTCTGCTTCATGGTGACCCAGGAAGCAAAGATGTTTTGATGGGAAATATTTTTTTTTTCTGATAGAAAACAAGAAATTCTATTTTTTAAATAAGCTTTTGTAATTTAGATCATCTGTATATTGGAGTCAGCATGCGTATTTAACCCAGCGCTCCCGCAGGTAGTCCAACCCAAAGAGAATAACAGTACACGAGTATTTGTATTCACCTATAGGATTTAGCACACGTGTACTGAGAGCTGGCGATGTGAGAACACCCTGCTCGATAAATTGTGCAGTGGAATAAAGATGAGTAGAACCTAATCCTGGGCATCAAGCAGGTGACAATCTAGTGGATGAGAAGGACAGATACACATTTCAGAATTGAAGCTGGAAAAAATACTTATTGTTCTTTCATAATAGTGCAATTCTTAAAACTACTAGTTATGTGCCTAGGGTTGTGCTAAGTACTGGGGATAAAAAATGCGAATGTCATTGTCCCTGCACGTGAAGCGTGTTCAGTGTATTATAATACCATATGCAAAGTACGCCGAAACACAGAGAGCGAGCTCCGGGCTTTCATAAGCGGAACTGTGTCCCGGGAAGGCCAAGTTCTCAGCTGGAGCAGGATTGCTGAAGCAAAGCCAGGCTCTGACTGGGAAGGAGTGAGATCCCGAGACTTGGGATGGGGACATTTTGGTTGACAGATTTAAAAACAGTGAATCCCCAGATTCCCCTGAACTTTCTGAGATCACTTCTCCCCATTAAAGGCCAGAGTCACCCTGGTGCTTGGAGGTGATGCGTGGGCTTCTGCCTCGGAATACCATATGCATCACTCCTGATTATCTACCCCATATTCCCTCCTGGCCCCAAGTCCAATAAGTAGGGTTAAGACACAACATAACCCAGCAAGAGAAGTACCCGGTCTGCTAAGGGAGGATGAGGTAACGTAAGGAGCGGCCAACATACACTGGCAGCAGCTGGATCAGAGAGTGGAATAGAAAGCTGGATAAGGGAGAGTTTATCAGCGCTAGAATTCACTCCTTATATGCAGAATACACATGACCCTCTGTGATATAGCTTTTGCATGTCTCTTCAATCTGAGGTTTCGTCCCTATCTGGTCCCTCGATTCCAGCTGTACCAACTACCCAGACCAAGTTCTTTCGCCCCTCTGTAAAACCACCACTGACTCCTCGCTGGGTTGGAATGTTAGCTCCATCCTTCCTTGTGCCTTAGGTGCAGAAAGGGAGTTTATCTGCTAACTAGAGTAGAAATTAACACACTCTTTTTGGAAGACATTTGACAACTTAAGTATCACTTCTTCTGGGAAGAAAGGTCCATTTTTCCCCACAATGTGGATTAAAGTGTATATATACATGTACACTTTACCATATATATATAATACACACACACACACACACACACACCCCACATATAAAATTTATCATGGTCCTTACCAAACACCATCATCTACTGAGCTATCTGCATCCTTCACTAGGATTATGAGGATATGAATTTTGTCTTTTACTTCTGCAACTTTGGCATCTACGGACTGCCTAGCACATAGCAGGTCTCTAGCCAATAATTATTATTTGCTATTTTTCTTGGAGGGGGAGTTGTTTTTGAACTTTTCACTGGGACAAGTGATCCCTATTATTCTTAACCTAAGAATAAAAACCCCGCAATTTATTAAAAAACAAACTTTTTGAAGAAAGGCTAGAGTAATAGATTTGTACCTTTGATGAGTGAAATCTATAGCTAGGTATCATTTTCAACAAAATCCAGGACTCCTGACAAAAGGAAAGAAACTTTAGAGTCAAAACATGGTGAATGTTGTAATTATTCTCCCAACTACAGCACCATGAAATTAATACTAGTATTTTCCTCAAAATAAACTCCCAATTTAACACAATGTCCTTCCAGATGAGCATGAAGCAAGGCAGGTGTTTTCCCAGCGCTGTTCTCTGTGGGAGCTGTCAGCCCCAGCGCAAGACTTCCCAGCTAGACGGTAAACAAAAGTTATGCCAATTGGCAAAATGTGCGTTCAAGAGTAAAATAACAGAAGTGAGTGGTCTCTGTTCTTTTCCAAAATGTAATATCTTGAGCAAACTTTTACTGTGAAAGGGTTCATAGTTTGCACACATTACTCCTTAGCTGGAAATGTGCATCCAGTTAAACAGTTACATAACCTTTTATGTGAGAATTTTGATCAGCACAAGAGAAATATGAAAATAAACTAACCTATCCTTCTTGGCAGAAAGTGACTTGTTTAAAATGTAAAGGAAATTTTATTTTGGGAACTGTGTGAATAGGTTGGGGGGAAAATCTAGATGGCTGAATTTGTCACTAGGGTTTCCGCTAGTAATAACCAGGCGGTTCCAGTTACTATCGCCTCCCGATATACAAATAAATTTTCTTTCGGGCTGTGTTTGTGCGGAGAGGTATGTGTGGAGTGGGAGGTGGCGCATTTGTTAAGTCATGATGATCTGAAGGGTGACTCACAATGACCCAGAAAATGTATGAGGACCCTAAACAATCCTGCCTTGGAGTGAGAATTCTGTCACTGGATTACTCCGAGAGAAGTGGGGGTGGAGCCAGCCTCTGGGTGTGGGCACCACCTATTGGGGGCGCCCCACTCAATTCAACACTCTCCATCATCTCGCCCCGCCCCACCCCTCATTGTACCACACCTCGTAACATCAAGCGCCCAAGCCCCGCCCCTCGAAATCACGCTGCGCCCCAAACTCCGCCCCTCGTCGTCACGCCGCGTCCCTAACACCTTGCTTGGAAAGGTCCCCTCCACCCCGCTCCGCTCTCACGCCCCGCCCTGTCGCACCCCGCCCTAAGCCTCGACCCACAACATCTCTAGGCGTCCCCAATACCTGGACCCACCCCAACACCCCATTCCCAACTCACCCCCCAGCGGGACCCCTCGAGCCACCTCGCTCGTTGCCCGCTCTGAGGGCGCAGCTCGCCCATTGGCCAGCGCGGCGCAGGGCGGGAAAGGTGGCTAACGGCCGCAGCTGGCCCTCGGGGTGCTAGGGCGATGGCGTCGGAGTTCAGAGTCACGGTGCCCGAGGACTCAGTCCGAACCCTCAGTCCCGGCAGGTCGGGCGAGAAGGTTGTTTTCGCTCCCACGGGGGAACTGGCGGCGTCGGGGACCCTGAAGAGCGGCATGTCCCCAGTGCGATCGGTGGTGGCCTCCCCTCGACCCGTGAAGGGGAAGGCGGGCCGGGAGGCGGCCCGGCGGCGGCTCCAGCTCCAGCTCCAACCCGTGTCTGAGGACGAGGGCCAGGGCGAGGGGGCCGCGGAGGAGGAAGACGAGCCCCTTCTGTCCGTGCCGGAGGAGGAGGAAGAGGAGGAGGAGGAGGAGGAGGCGCAGCCACTGCCCCCAGTCTGCGTGTCCCCCATGAGGGGCATGTGGCGGGACGAGAAGGTGGCGTTGTATTGCGACGAGGTGCTGCAGAGCTGTAAGGTGAGAACGAGAAGAAAACTGACCGGAATCCAGGGCAGGACCCGTGTAAGGGGGTCGGCGGGGGAGTTCGGGTCGAACTCTCAGCGCGATGGTGGTACAGAGGGCACAGAGAAAACCTGCGTTTCAAAAAATCAAACTTATTCACCATGTAAAGGGCTTCCGCCTTACCAGGTGTGCTCGGGCCCTGTCCTAAAGGAGTTACAATTTGATTTCCCCGGAACGGAAAATTTGTCAGTTAATGGGGCAACTCTGATAGTATTTTTTCTGGTTTTCCAAGAACTGAAGACAGACAGGCCTTATCAAGGTCTAGGGACACATCTTAGCTTTTTCATTTAATAATCCTTGCCCGAACGTAAGGATAAGATTCCTTAGCCTTGACTTTGGCTGCGACGCTAAAAATGTTTACACCCTAAGAATGGTCCCCAGACATCAGTCGAGGGCATGGAATGATGTTTTGTATATAAGATAAATACTGTACCTGGTAACACTGAATAGAGCTAATATTGTATGTTTCTAGCCTATTTTTTTAAGTTATGGAATATTTATGTACTAGGATAGTCATGCAGAGAGATTTATAAAAGTTAAAAATTAGAAGCTAAATTTCCAACCACAGGGGCAGTAAAGAACTTGTGGTGAATTCACATAATGAAAAACCATGCATGCAGCTGAAAAATTATGTTTTCAAGAACTGCAGCTATGCTTTGCTATAATATTAAGGTAAAAAAAATCAAGAGTCAAAACATAATTCATATATAGAAAAAACAATGGAAGGAAATCCACCAAAATATCAACAATGATTATATACTGGCTGCCAGGATTAAGGGTGATTTTGTTTTCCTTACATTTTCTGCATTTGTCAGGTTTTTCTGTAGCTTAACCATATTTCCTAATCAAAAAAAAAATATTTTTAAAAACAATTACCATAAAATTAGGACTAATGGCCAACTTATCTGATATCAAGGGTTGGAGAAAGCTAGGTCTCTTAAAGCTATTGAAAAATGCTATTGACATATAAATTATGTCATTAATCAAGGGTTCTAATGATTGAGTTTCATAAGAGCTTAGATTATTTATCATCCTTGAGGTGGCTGAATTTAAATTTGAAAAGTCAAATGGGCAAATATTTATTGAATGTTTAATATGCTCATTTGTTTTACAGAATGGAATGGTATTTTAATTTTTATGTACTGAATACATTTTAAATGGGTCATTATATCTTTAAAGTTCAGAAAAAACAATTACTATGCTTTTAAATATGATAATTACTTTGTCTATGTATAATTATAGTTCTTTCTGCTCAGTGGATTAATAAAACAAATTACTTAAAAAATAAATAAGTAGATATCTTATCTCTGAATTACTGACTGAATAGATCTTTTAATTTTTTAATGTTTATGACATTTTACATTAAATATAGGTTCAGTTAAAATCTATTATTTTCCAGGTTTTTCATTATTTAGGGTATATTGGTTCCATATTTAAACAGAAATCTGTAAAAATAAATATAAATTAGAAGTTCATATATTTTATATACGTATTTTTTTTTCTTTTGCTAGGCAGAAGATGCTGATGAGGCTATGAGTAAATACCTATCAGAAAAATTAAAGTTAAAAGACAAATGGCTTGGAGTCTGGAAAACTAATCCTGAGTTATTCTTTGTGAAATATGAAGAAGCTTCTATCCCTTTTGTTGGTATACTGGTTGAGGTGAATAATTTTTACCTTATCTTTTGAGTGAAATGATTAGTTCTTTTTAAGACCAAATTATAACCTTATTAATTTGGAGCTTTGATACTTAAACAGAGGTTGATAAAAGTTTACTTCTACTTTAAGTTTCTAAGCAAATTAGTGTAAAAAGAAGGCAAAGGACGGATATTAACACCCATTTACCTGGAAAGAGTTATCAGCAAACGGAATCTACTATCAGACAGTATTTATAGGCCGAGTTTCAACTGTTCAAATAACATAAAAATAACAAACGTACATTTCTTAAAAATTAGTAATTTTGGCTTTAACAAATTTGGGCCTTCCTTTTCTGTCATTTTCCTTTAATTGTCACTTATCTGAATTATGAGACTTAATCAGATTAGGAAAGAAAAAAATGGATCAGAAAACTCAATAAAATTAAGATTTTTTTCCTATGAAAAAATATAATATGTATTTAATACATCAACTTCCAAACCTTCATCTGATAAGATTTTGCTTTTTATGTCTGTAGGTTAAATATTGTGGCATCTCTGAAGTCATAAATTTGACTCCCTTAAAAGTCAATTATCCTTGTATAGAAATTAACATTTACAATCACAAGTTTGGGTCACAAGAAAAACTTGTGGTAGAAACTCATTACAGTGCACACTGCCTGAAAACAATTCAGTTCTATGTCGGGTGGAGAAGTAAGTGGTATTTTTACAGATAAAGAGCGGCATATATTCAATCACAGAGCTTACCCTCTCCAAGTTGTATCAAAGCACACGAACCCCACTGCCAAAGTGGTGGTAGGGAGACCTAGTGGGAAGGAAACGGAAGCTGGGTGGGAAGGAACGTCGCCTACCCGGCGTTGGTGTCAATGTGGACTAAACGGAAGCCTGGACAGCCATCTACCAGTACGGAGAGATCCTTCCGCCCCCTGCAAGGGGGGAGTCAGCAAAGGTCTAGCGGAGAATCTGGACTTCGCCCGCATCTGGCAGTGCCGAGGTGGCAACCCCCTTTCCGTGCCAGACTGATGTCAGAAGAGGACCGACAGATTTAAATAAGATCAAAGATCTCAAACCATAATACTCAAAATGTCCAAGTTTCAATAGAAAAATCACTTGCCATCACTCTCACCCATGTCTAAGAGCCGGGAAGATGTTAACTTGAATGGAATTAAAGAACAGACACCAACACTGAGATGGCACAGATGTTAGATTATCTGACAAGGATTTTAAAGCAGCCATCAAAAAGTACACCGATGAGCAATTATAAATGCATGTGAAACATGAAATTACAATCTCAGCAAAGAGATAGACAGTCGCTGCAAATAAATGAAAACACATAAAGAAAAACCAAAGTTTTAGAAGTAAAAAAGTACAATAACTGAAATAAACTCAGTGGATGTGCTCAACAGCAGAATGAAGTCCGGGGAGACAATCAATGGATTTGAAGATAGAAATAGAGATTACTTTATTGAACCCCAGAGAGAAAATAGACTGAAAAAGAACAGAGCCTCAGCGATGCGTTGGACTATAACAGAAACCTAACATTCTTGTCTTCTGAGTTCCAGAACGAGAGAAGAAAAGGTGGGGCTGAAAAAATAGTCAAAGAAATATGGCTATTTCCCAAATTTAGCAACAGAAGTCAGCCTACAGATTTAAGAAGCTGGCTTGAGACGCATGGGTGGGAAAGGGACTATCCCATTGGGAAGGGAATAAGAAAGTTTACTGATAATGAACGTTGGAATCCTCTGCCTTTCACCCTGACTCTGCTTCTAGAACACAGGCAGCTAAGGCATATCCCTCAGGCATGAGAGTTGGAAGACTTTTCTATGATCAGCTCAAAAGAAAAGACAAATACTCTGCTATGTGGAGCACGCACGGAAAGAGCCTGGGCAGAACATAAGAGCAGAAAAAAGATACTTTCAATTATGTGAGATCTCAAAAGTTACACCCAGTGTACCCCTCTCAGGAAGTTAATGGATGTCATCTTCAGTCAAGGAAGGAAGTAATATGGAGACATCAGATCCAAAATACAGAAAGGCCAACATAAGAGAAAAGCAAAGGCACTTCCAGTATGATGGTAAAGAGGTAACAGCTATGTGTGTAGCAGGCTTAGAGAGCCAGTTCAGATTAGAACTAGAGAGCCAGTTCAGATTAGTCAGAGACTTCTGGAAAAGAGTGCTTCAAGAAAATGAAACCGGTATTTCATTTCCAACACAACCGACTGTATTTTGAACACATTGAAAGGAGATTTACATGACTTAGAGAATTTGGAGTTAAATTCATGAAAGGCACATAGAAAACTGAGCAAATGAAAAGCAATACAATGATTGACTCCTGAGAAAACAAGTTCATTCAGGAAAGAAAACTAATCAGCTTACATGATAGAGCATTTTCAAATATATTAAGGTAAATGCTGAATACTAAGATGTAACTATATTGGTGGATGAAGGACCAGGAGAGCATAGGTATTTGATGGGGATAGGAAGAAATGAAAGAGACAACTAAATTCTTACTTTCAGATTAAGAAGTCAATATATAATGCCAAAAACTGAAGCAAATGAAAACTATAAATGGCAATATAAGAACATTAGTTAAAAATAAGAGGTTGGCCAGAGGGGAGAAGGCTGGGGGAAAGGCATGAAGGGTTAAAGAATACACATTAGTAGTTGATAGATGGTCACAGGGCCAGGAATCATGGCACAGGGAATGCAGTCAGCATTAATGCAATGGCTAAGTGGAGAGCCAGAGGAGAGAAAGAGCAATTAGGGGGATCGTTTTATAAACTATATTTTATAAATGTTTAACCAATGTACTGTATACTTGAAACTAAAAATAAAATTTAAAAAATGAAGAGGTGAATGTCAAAATAACCAGCCAAGAGAATTAAAAATGTTTGCCCCCTAAGAACAAGAATTAGAGTGTGGCGGGAGATTGTCAAGGAATTCTACTTCTCAAAACAAATCCACTGTCGCCATTTGATTCTAAACTATATGCATGTATAATACTGACTTAAAACACTAAAACTAAAAATTTTAAATATAAGGTTCAAATTTTATACCTACTTTTTGGAAATATATTTTTGTTCTGTCACAAATGTGGGTTGAAGATCACTTATTATATTCAAACATCTAGTTTTAAACCATTATTCTATTTTCCTACTTTTTTCTGTCCCATAACTTCTTTGAAAAATACAATTGATATTAAGTAGATTATAAAATTTGTACTTCAAAGTTTGGTTAGTGAATTGAAGATGCTTCCTATATTTAAATGATTATTCATATATGTATCTATCTATAGATACATATATATATAGATGCTATAACACTTGCTCATACTTAAAATGTTTTTTTACCTAACTCTATCTAAAAATAAGGACTTTTATTAGACACGTACTTGAAATTTTTCAAAATCGACGATTGGAAGTGTTTGTGTTAATATTTAATACAACATATTGGAATCAGGTTCACCGTATAACTAAGAGGACGGCACAGATGTCCCAGACACCCTCAGCCCTCACACATACACAGCCTCTCCCATTATCGACATCCCGCCAGAGTGCTACATTTGTCACAGCTGACGAGCCTTGAACATTGACACATCACCCAAAGCCTGTAGTTTACATTAGGGTTCACGCTTGGTGTCGTGGGTCATATATCCGTCATTATAACGTACAGAGTATTTTCACTGCCCCAAACACCCTCTGTGCTCTGCCACCGCCAACCTCTGGCAACCACTGGTTATTTTTTTTTTTACTGTCTCCATAGTTTTGCCTTTTCAGAATGTCATGTAGTTGAAATCATAGAGTATGTAGCCTTTTCAGATTGACTTCTTTACTTAGTAATGTGCGTTTAAGGTTTCTCTATATCTTTTCATGGCTTAATGGCTCATTTCTTTTTGGCACTGAATAACATTCCATTGTCTGGATGCACCAGTTTATCTGTTTACCTACAAAGGACATCTTTGTTGCTTCCAGGTTTGGGGCAGTTATGAATAAAGCTGCTATGAGTAGCTTTAGGTAAATAAACTCTACCTAAAAATAATTTTATTGGACATGTACTTGAAAATTTTTAAAGTTGTTTTTGGAAATGTTAATTTTTTCAGCTTTATTGAAGTATAGTTGACAACTTGTATGATCTGTAAAGTGGACAATGTGATGATTTGATAAATGTATACATTGTGAAAGAATTCCCCATATGGAGTTAGTTAATCACTTCACATATTTACTTTTTTTTTTCTGTGAGAACATTTCTTTCTTAGCAAATTTCAATTATACAATACGATGTTATCAGCCACAGTCACTATGCTATACATTAGATCCTCAGACCTTATTTATCTTATAACTAAAAGTTGGTACCCTTTTACCAACTTATTAATTTTTAATTTTGTGTTAATATTTAATATAATTTATTAATTTTAAAAACAATGGTTCTCAAGCACTGATTTTCAGGGAAGTGCTGGAGCTTATCACTATACTGTGATGAAATGAGCCAAGTAAACACAACATAGTATTGTTTATAAAGCTAAATATTTTCAACTTAAAGATTTATAGTTCGATTATGTCTTTTCATGGCAAAATTAGTCCAAAAAAACCTTTTAAAACACTACTCTTCTATAAAATCCAAAAGTCTGGCAACTCAAACTTAGAAATAAATAATGGAGATATACGATTCCTCTCCTGAACTTAAAAACTAATGTGTTTAAGAAAAAATTGTGTTGGTATTTAATATTGATCTATATTCTATGGATTGGTTAGAGAAGTCATAAAAATTTAAAAGAATTTTATAAGTAGCTCATATATGAGAAAGATCCTTGTAGTTTATTTGCTTTCGTTTGTAATTATAAATTTTATATTTATTTTAGGTAACTTGTAAACCACACCAAAGCTCATCGTCTTGTTTCAAAGTTACTGTTTCCGTTGCGGAGCCTTTTTCTTCTAACATTGCAAACATCCCAAGGAGTTTGGTGGACGAGATTCTAGAAGAACTAGAGCACAGCGTGCCTCTCCTGGAGGTGTACCCTGTTGAAGGACAAGGGTCCGACATACAGGACATTGCTTTGGCCTTGGAAGTCGTAAGGTAATAGAGCTTTGTACTTCTGAAAGTTATAATGATTGTATTCAAAAATTTAATACGTAAGTTTTGTTTATACAAGCATTTATGAATATTGATGTAATTTTTACTCACTGCTGAATTCAATCTGTCCATTTTTAATGAATATATTTGTAACTTCTTTAATTAAAATATTCTCTTGTGAAGAATTTATATGGGCAATGAAAAGTTTGCTATTTTTCAATCTTGCATTTTACAAAAATTGAATTAAAAAATTCTAGAGATAAATAATATCAAATTCTGTTCATATTTAAGCATCTGAAATATATTAGATTTCATTTTTCACATTTAAGGACATTACAAATACTAGATGTCATCAGTTACATCATGATTGCTATCCATAAACTTAGTACAGAATATTCTGGCGCATGTTTGTTTTCTAATGCTTTCCTTCCCTTGATGTGCAAATTTGATTATATTCTTAAGCATTATTTTTTTGGTGAACAAAATAATCACCAAAAATCTATGAAATCTGAAACTTGAAATTTAGTTCCAATTCGAGAAACATTATCTGCAGGAACCTAAAACAGAATCCAAATAATCAAATTTGTAAAGTTTACCTTTAATATTAATTCACTGAAAGCTCATTTAAAAATATTTTTCTTAATAATTAAGATTCACGTAAAAAATTCTGACATCAGAATGTCTTTTTAATTCTAAACATGCTACTCTCTGTTTTTGATCATGTTCATCTTAATTGGATTCATCATAGGTTTTTTTATGACTTTCTTTGGAGAGACTGGGATGATGAAGAAAGTTGTGAGAATTATACTGCTTTGATTGAAGAAAGAATTAATTTGTAAGTATAGTTAGAAACTTATTGAGCACATTATGTAAGATAAAGGTTATAACTGTATTGATACTTTTCAGGTGGTGTGATATACAAGATGGAACAATACCTGGTCCCATTGCACAACGTTTCAAAAAAACTTTGGAGAAATATAAAAACAAGCGTGTCGAGCTCATTGAGTATCAGAGCAATATTAAAGAAGATCCCTCTGCAGCAGAGGCTGTTGAATGCTGGAAAAAATACTATGAGATAGTAATGCTCTGTGGATTACTGAAAATGTGGGAAGATTTACGCCTCCGGTAATAATTTGCTCTATTTTAAATAGAAACATTCTTTTATCATATCGCTTAACTTATATATGTTACCCTGATTGAAATGATTATAAAGTTAGATACCCGATTTATGAGATAAGCACAAGGTGCAACTACCAATATTGGATAATTATTTTTCTATTATCTGAATTGACTGAAATTATTGCAGAGTTTTTCTGATGAAAAAACCTTATACATCTAGTCCTTATCTTTTATCTTTACTCTTTTGATTTTGGCCAAAGCATAAGAAAGGAGACAGACCTCTTGCACATATAATATGTAAAGTAAAGAGAGAATTGACTAATTTGGCTGCCTCATAATTTCTGCTTTTCTAACCAACATAAGTTGATAAGTTGTTTTCGATGATAAATAAAACAATATAGATTAAACCAGCATCCTTCTGCAGGATACTTCAAAATATATTAAAATGTTTTTACACTCTGTGCAGTAAAATATATTTATATTTCTGTCTTTGTTTTAAATAAAGGGGAAACAGGAATTCTTGTTCATGTGCCCCAAAATTAATGAAAAATCTTGAATGCAGTCAAAGGACTTCTCACTATCTTATATTTAATTGTTAAACTCCTTTTGTGTTCTACCTTTACTCATTCTTTGCCTTAGGAATTCTGAGCCACATTTTACATATCTAACTATTAACTGTTAGCCTAAATCTTTTCTTTTTGTATTTTCTTTCAAATTTGACCTATTTTTTTTAATCACCAAGAATCCCATTCTAGGGCTTACTTTTGATGTTTCCTTGTTATTGGGATTCCTGTGTCACAAAACCTTGGGGTTTTGGGAAATCAATATAGATAAGATTCTTGAATTATACTAATCTAGAAATGCATATTCAACAAAAGTTGAATCTAGACTTTAGATTCTAATGGCATAGGGTAACAGAGTTCTCTCATCTTAAAAGTTATAATTACACAGCATCAGGTTCTGGGAATGGTGGAGTGAGTTAATTGGTCAAATCCTTCGATAGATAACAATTATAAAATCCAGACAAAATATATTAAAAGTATTCAACTCTTTGAAGGCACTATGAAATGACTAAAAGCAGGCAGTAACCATAAACGTTTATTCTTGAAATGGATTTCTCCTGGGAATGGGTAAGAAATGGGAATTTGTGGCCTTTTGGCCTGCGGGTAATCACCAATTCTTGTAGCTTTGGCAGCAAAAAAATACAGTCCGATTCAAAATGACAAAGGACAGAGTTCAGTGCCGTCAAGAGCAGCTGGGAATGAAGGTGGAATATCCTGAAAGTAAAAGCTGCAAATGGGGGAATCCAAAGCTGGAGCAGACGCTCTGCCCAGATCCCTGGCTAACCACTCAGCGCTGCTCGCACTGCTGGGGCGGAGAGATCTGGGAACCAGGCTCCAAGGAGGAGCCTGGGAGCTGAGAGGACTGAGCAGAGATGCCAGCTGCTGCACACCTCAAGGGAAACAGTCTACATTGTGAGATCAGGAAAGTTCACTGCCTGGTAGAACACAAGGCTAGCAGCCCCCCGAAGAACATAACACAGTCCAGAGTTACCAAAATAGATTATCCAAATCTTCAGTATTCAACCAAAAATCCATAGACAAGCAAAGAAACCATAACATTAGATCCATACTCGGGAAAAATGACGGTTAATAGAAACTGATTTTGAGTGGGCCCGGATGTTGGAAGTATCAGACAGAAACTTCAAAGTTTCTGTTATAAATACGTCCAAAGAATTAAAGGAAAACATGATTACAGAATAAAGGAAAATTTAGGTGTTAACAAGTAAATGGAAAATCTCAGCAGAGAAATGGAAACTACAGAAAAGAACCAAGGATTTCCAGATCCAGCTCTGACACCTAAAGAGCTTGTGAGTTATCATTACCATCCTTACGACAAGAAAAAAGCTTTCACGTAAGTTAACTCAGAGTGATCCATAGGCCTAAACGTAAAACTAGACTACTAGACGTCTAGAATGAAACACAGGAGAAAACCTAGGCGAGCGTGGCTTTGGCAATGAGTTTTTAGACACAACACCAAGTGTGACGGGAATGTTCTGTGTCTCGATCGTCGTGACTGAGTTTAATGGGTGTATACATTTGTAAAATCTCATGACATGGTTCACTTAAAATCTGAATGTCTGTTATATAAATTATACCTTTATAAATCTGATTAAAAATACTGATATACACTTTTGATTTAAAAACTAGCATTGCATGATAAACTGTTATTTCCCGAACGTAGGATGCTTTACTCTTTGAACAGCTAGTAATCGGGTATATGGTGAAAAAAATGTTCTGAGTAGTTCTCTCTTCAATATCAAAACCACTTGCTTAAATAGGTATAAAAATGCGGAGTGGGTTTGATTTTGAAATGTTAAAGGAAACTTGCTTTGAAGGATGTTGCTATTATGATATTAAAATTTTAATAACTTGCTCAGTAAATTCTTAGAACTGGTTTCCTGAAATTTTGAGCTTCACAAAAATATTTGACAATTGAAATATCAGCTGAAAAACATTGGTACTAAAGCTGCATCTCATTAGCATCAAACAATAATCAAAGTGCTACAGAGGAACCAAAAGTTTACACCTAAGATTAATGCTAAGTCGGCATTGTTGGGAAAGGTGTCCCTTTGGCGGACAGAGGGTTACGATAAAAGTTATCCTCAAAGTCTTCTTTCTTTTGATGACACTTAAATGATTAAGAGATAGGAAACAGGAACTGTCAAGAAAATCAGACAAAGAGAAAGAATAGAATTAATTAGAAGTGCTGAACAGCAAACAATATAAAAATGACTAGGAGAGAAGCTGGAATTGTTCTTCCTGGGAGGCCAAGAGCCAGCTAGCTCTAGGGAGACCAGAGGCGTATCTTTTGAAAGGAAATAGTGTGTTAACCGAACATAGTATCTAAAATTAGGCATGTTGCAAAACATTCTTTTTTGGGGGGGCGGGTATAGTGAACTTTATTGATAGTGCATTACAAGGTAGGGCGCCCCTCCCCTTCTTCAGCGTTTCTGGGGTGGAAACTGGAGGTCAGGAGATTCTCAGGGTGTTGGGAATCGACTTGGGGTAAGGACTCCCCCGTAGCTGAGGGCTTTTCTTCCTCTCATTGGGGCTGGTGGTCCAGGGGGCTCTTACTCCTTGGAGGGCATGTGGACCCTAAAGTCCACAACCCTGTCGCTGTAGCCAAACTCACTGTCAAACCAGGAAGCGAGCTTGACAAAGTGGTCATTGAGGCCAATGCCAGCCCCAGCATCACACTCAGCATCACAGACATAACCTGCCTCTGCTTTGTGGGAGTCTACAATTCAGCGGATTGTGAAAGTCCAATTAGGAAACTTTTCTACTGCACTGAAAAGTTGAGGTGATTGAGGTATTAATCGTAGTGGGTTGCATGCAGATTTCAGGAACAAACCATTAAAATGAAAAGATTTTAGAGTTCAAGGGTTTAAACACTCGGTTATCTAAAATATTTTAATCGTTCATTGTTCTTGTTTCTCATTGCTCTTAAGAAACTTAAAATTAGTGAAACCCATTTCTCAAAGATGCTTAGTGCCAAGTGTTTATTTTCTAGGTAAGCGTAGGTTGAATCTTTTTCATGTTAATTTAATCATGAATGTTTTCAACTCTAGAGTTCACGGACCTTTCTTTCCAAGAATTCTGAGGCGTAGGAAAGGAAAAAGAGACTTTGGAAAGACTATAACACATATTGTAGCCAAAGTGATGACTACTGACATGGTAAGAAATATGCTTTATTCTTTCTTGTTCATTTAAGTTTAGCTGCCTATGATCAGAAAAGCAACTCTTTGAAGGTAGAGTTCTTGTCTGACTCATGAATGCTTTATTTCCCCCATTATATCCAGCTTAGCGTTTTGGGCATATACTAGGTACTAAATAAATAAATGTCAACAGTGATTTGCTGAGTACTAACCTTTGTTGTCAGGTACTCCGCTCATAGCTATGGAAAGGATGGGAGACAAATATGAGAAAGACCATATTTGAGAGAGATAGCGTTGAACCAGACCCACAGTCTTGCTTCTTCATATACTCGACACGTTTGAATTATGGTGGAGAAATGGACAAGTAAATAGGCAATTATAACGCAGAATGATAAATGCTATGATGGGAATATGTACAGGATGCACATAGGATGGGTACATATGTCAGAATTAGGAATTCTGGCAATGCTGGCTGGAAGAGATAACCCAGATGAACCCTGAAGGAAGACTATAAATTTAACCAGCCCCAGAGGAAAAATGTTCTAAGTCAGAGTAATATTTGCATCTCACTTGATCTCAGCATTTCACAGCTTTCCCCTTGAAATATTCTTTTTTCTGTCTTCTGTTACTGAACTTGCCTGGTTTTCATTCTTTGCAGTTGCTTTATTTCCCTCCTTCTGTCCTCTAAGTGCTTGGTACTGACCTTGCTTCTGCACTGTATTACCCCTAAGTGATTTATCTGATCTTCACACATGACTTTGATTATATATACTGAGAATCTAAAATGTTTACCCACAGCCCGGTTTTTGTTCTGAGCTTCAAACCTCTATGTCTAACTGCCTATTGCTCATCACCACTCTATTATCTGTCTCATAAGTACTTCAACTCAAATGTCCATTCTCTTACTCACTGACCTCTTTATATTCTAGAGTTCTCTTTTCCAATAAATGTTATCACCATCTACTCAGCTGCTAATGACATTTTCTGAGAGTTACCCTAATCATATCCCTCATCACCTTCATATGCCAGTTTCTCCCTCACTAACGTCACTTCGAGTGTATACAATATTGTTTCACAGAGCTGCTGCACAAGCTTCAGGCCTCAATTTAAACATTTCCAACCTTTCTCAACCTTCCAGAATGCCTTAGACTGCTAGATACTGACATAGCACCCCGCACTTTCTCCGACCGGCACTTTCCCTTACCATGACTGTATTTAATACTTTTTGTGGCTATCTGTCGAATGTCTGCCTCTTTTACAAGAATATGTGAGCTTCTGGAAAGCAAAGGGTATATGTTTACGACACATCCCATCACCTAGCACGATGCTTGGCACGTGGTAAGTGCCCAGCGGTTTTGGTGAGTTAGTAAATGAATGCACGTTTGACGAGAGTATGGTGTGGATGAGACACTGCAAGCAAGCCGGCAGGGAGAGAGAGGGGAGAGGGATAAGACTTGTCTTGTTTGCTCTCCTATCATTTTTATTATTTTCAACAAAATTTAATTTTCCTTTTAATCGCTTAGTGGATCAGATTAGTCAATAACATTAATTATTCTACCAATTATCTTTGTAAACATCTTTTAAAACATCTTTATAAAAAGTAAGGTATAGGTTTTGCTTTTATCTCTAGCCTTATTTGATCATTTTTATTAATCTTTTTGAAGTCTGGTTCTGGCTTTATTTTCCTACGTGATGAGAAATGTCTTTGATTTTTATCCAGTGCTTTGCAGCCCAGTCTTCATTTGTGTAAGTGAAGATCCGTGAACTTGGGCGGCCAGGGTAAGGAGAGGAAGTCCCTAAGAAGGCGCATCGTGAACTTCCACTGTGCTTAGATCTTTGCTTTCTGATTTACCTTTAATTTGATAGTAGTCATAGCTATGTATATAGCCTTTAAGAGTTTTCTCAACTTTGAACATTCTTTACACGGTGTTCTTCCTGCTCCGTACTCTCTCCTTAAAGTTTTATCAGCCCGCCATCTTTGTTAGTGACTGTCACAAGCAGTATGGTGAAAAGACATGGACTTTGTCATCAGATAGCCCAGTGTTCCTATAGCTTCTCTGAGACCGCGTAATAA
>NW_006432945.1:8501403-8564194 GCF_000325575.1 Pteropus alecto
TTGCTTTTATTCTTTGCTGGCCGACGTTACTACCTGTCCTTCTAAGCGTTTTACCTGGGTGTCTAACATACAACGATTGTAAGTTTGAACTTATCTTTTAGTACACAGTCCTCCTACATTCTCTATTCAGTTGACGTCATAAATAACCTTCCAGCCCAGCGAATTAAGGATCAGTCCTTTCCTCCTCTCTTACTTCCCAAGTTCTCAAATCGTGACAGGTTTAGACCCACTCCAGCTTCTGAATCATTCCTGGCAAAGACAATAAGTACTTCTCCCAGTGCCTAAACTAAAGTTAAACATTAATTAGTCTTCCTCCCAGATCTTGAAGAAACAGCAGAATCCCCATTGTTCATCACGGGCTCTATGCTGTTTCTTCTGTCTGGAGGCAGGATAGTGATGGAGAAGAACACAGGCTTTGAAATAATAAAAACCTAAGTTTGATTCAGTTTTGCTTCTTAATAGTTGTATGAGATTAAGTAAGTTACATAGTTTCTCTTATTTCCTCATTTGAAAAAGGGAGAAATGAAGTCTATCCTGTAGAGTTGTTAAGCTTAAGTGATTTATTTTATATAAATCTTTTAGCAAGGTGCCTACCACAAAAATGTCAACTGCTATTATTTCTGTTTTGCCATTCATATTGCAATAATGTATCATCAGTACTCTCAGATTTTAACTGTAATGCTACAAGAGCTGATAACTGTGCCTGGAAATATACCAGACACAAGATCAATTAAATTCCCTTCCATCTGTACCACTGATTTCGTTGCCACCTGACTCCTCAAAGACAGTATGGTCTTGGTTATTCCTTCTCTTTCTTGTATCGTTATTCTTTTCCTTTTTTTTTTTTTTGAGGTAAAATCCACATAAGAAAATTAACCATTTTAAAGTGAACAGTTCAGTGACATTTAATGCATTCACAGTGCTGTGCGACCACCACCTCTCTCTAGTGCCCAAACATTTTCATCACCTCAACATAAAATTCCATATCCATTAAGCTGTGAATCTCATTCCACCTTCCCTCCAGCCCTGTACAACTACCAATTTTCTTTGTTTCTATAAATTCACCTATTCCGGGTATTT
Source organism: Pteropus alecto (assembly GCF_000325575.1). Classification (NCBI taxonomy): domain Eukaryota; kingdom Metazoa; phylum Chordata; class Mammalia; order Chiroptera; family Pteropodidae; genus Pteropus; species Pteropus alecto. The sequence continues at coordinate 8,502,484 of NW_006432945.1, forward strand.
CATATAAATGAAATCATACAATATGGGACCTTTTGTGTCTGGCTTCTTTTACTCAGCATAATGTTTTCAAGGTTCATCCACATTGGAGCATATATCGTTTCTTTTGATGGCTGAATAGTCTATTGTATATATATACCACAATTCTTTATCCATTCATCAGTTGATGGACATCTGAGTTGTTTCCATTTTTTGGCTATTGTGAATAGTGCTGCTATGAACATTCATTACAAATGTCCATTTGACTACTTGTTTTCAGTTATTTTGGGTATTTACTTAGTAGAATTATTGGTTAATATGGTAATCCTGTGTTTAACTTTTTAAGATACTAAACTGTTTTTCACAGCTGCTGACCCAGTTTCTCCCCAGCCATGTATGAGGGTTGTGATTTCTCCAACACTTATTATCTTTTTTATTACAGGCACCTTAGTGGATATGAAGTTGTATTGCACTGTGGTTTTGACTTTCATTTCCTTAATGACTAATGATGTTGAGTATCTTTTCATATGCTTGTTGGTTATTTGTATATATTCTTTGGAGAAATGTCTACGCAAGTCCTATGCCCATTTTTAAACTGGGTTGTCTTTTTGCTGGTGATGATTATGGGTTTTTAAAATATTCTAGATACTAGACCTAGTATTAGATGTATGCTTTGCAAATATTTTCTCCCATTCCATAGTTGTCTTTTCACTTTCTTGATAATATCCTTTGATGCACAAAAACTTTAAAGTTTGATGCTTTCAGTGTCATACCTGAGAACCATCTTCAAATCTAAGGTCATAAAAATTTAATCTCATGTTTTCCTTGAAGAGTTTTATGGTTTTAGCTCTTATATTTAGGTAATTGATCCATTTTGAATTAATTTTTTTTATATCGTGTGAGGTAGGGGTCCAATTTCATTCTGCATATATTTGCAAATGTCCCGACAGTATTGTAGAGAGACTGAATGGTCTTGGCACTCTTGTTGAAAATCAGCTGGCCATGGTGGTATGGGATGAGTTTATTTCTGGCCTTTCAATTCTATTCCATTGGTCAATATGTTTATTCTTATGACGGTATCACACAGTTTTATTCCTGTAGCTTTGTAGAAAGTTTTGATATCAGAAATGTGAGTCCTCCAACTTTTTTTTTTTCCCGATACTGTTTTGTATATTCAGGGTCTCTTGAAATTCCATATGAATTAAAGAATGAGCTCTTCCATTTCTGCAAATAAAGCTGTTGGAATTTTGATATGGATTACATTGAATCTATAGATCAATTTGGGTAGTATCACCATCTTAATAATATTAAATCTTCCAATCCATGAACATGAGATTTTTCCCCATTTATTTAGGTATTCTTTAATTTCTTTCAGCAATGTTTTACAGTTTTTGACATATAAGGCTTTCATCTTTTATGCAGGTTAAATTTATTCCTAGACATTCTATTATTTTGGATGCTATTATAAATGGAATTTGGTTATTCCTTCTCTTTATAGTTTTATTTTCCTTTTCAGATTGTTCATTGCTGGTATGTAGAAGCAAAACTCATTGTTGTGTGTTGATCTTGTACCCTGCAACTTTGCTGAATTTATTAGTTACTATATATTTGGTGAATTCTTTGTACAGGATATATAGGATCATATTGTCTGCAAATAGATATAGTTTTATTTCTTCCTTTCCAGTTTAGGTAACTTTTATTTTTTTTACCTAGTTGCTTTCGCTAGAACTTTTGGCTAATATAATGTTGAATAGCAACATGGTAAAAGTGGGCATCTCTGTCTTATTCCTGATCTTAGGGGATGCTATAGGCTGAATTGTGTCTCCCCAAAATTCCTATGTTGAAATTTTAAGCCCCAGCACCTCAGAATGTGACCATATGTATTTGGAGATAAAGTCTGTAAAGAAGTGATTAAGTTAAAATGAAGGCATTGTGGAGGGTCCTAACCCACTCTTGTAATAAGAAAAATCATATATTAATGATGCCATTTCTATTGGGATAAAATAGGTATTTTTTCACAATATATTTTTAGTTTCCAAATTTTATTTTTAAAGTTTTTCACTCTTCATGGCACTAATAATAAAGTTCTCTACCCTTTTCTACCCCACTGTAAATTCCTAGTATGTTTTGTTTTTAGTTCTACAATCTTTAATATATAAAATTTTGTTGATTTATCGAAATTGTAGAGTCAGTTGAGTTAAAGAAAATAAAGTAGCATATTGGAAAAAGATCTGGTATCATAAAGACCTGGATCTAAAGCTTAGCTTCACCACTCACTAGCTCTGTGTCCTTGGGCAAATCAGTCTCACTGAGTTTCAATATCCTTAAATTTTTAAGGGGATAATAATACTTTACCTCAAAGAACTGTTGTGAAGCTTAGGAGGTAATATGTAAGGTTCAAAATATGACTTCTGGCACACAGTATTTAATAGCTATAAAATTGTTAGTGATCATAAAATCTCATTTCACTATCCCCTTAAATGATGGGCTGATACTTTGAGCATTTAACAAACATAAATACATACAGTAAGTACAGTATATTACCCATACAAGGTAAGTCTTGGGAAAAGCACATTACCAGTAAGTTAACTGATTAAAATGACCTCTTTCAAAAGTTTAACATATTGTTGAAGGTGGTGCTGTCTTTTCTCCTCTTTTCAGGTAAAGGACTTACCTTCAGACACACTTCTCCAACAGCATGATGATTTGGATTTGGCTGTGGATAGTTGTTATAGTGGAGATACGGTAGTTATTTTTCCAGGAGAATATCAAGCTGTAAATCTTGCTTTATTGACTGATGACATCATTATAAAGGGTTAGCTAGGCATCATTTGCAATCTTTTTATAGCAATGTGTACTGGCCAAAATGTATGTTATAAACATGGTTAATCAAATTATTAGAAATTAGAACAGAGTTTGTTTCACAAAAATCTTTTATGTGCCTTTTACAAGTAAGATTTTCTCACTTTAAAAAGAAAATATATTTTCTCACTAGTTTATGAGTATATTATCTGTACAAGTGACCTCGTTTAGACAGACTGCACCAGAGCAAATCAATGAGACTACTTCTTCTCCATGATAATATAGATTTTAAATAATCAAAACCAGAAAGGAAAACGAAACGTTCATAATATTTTCTGAGTGCCATCTATATTTTTACCCAAACAACTTTGTTTTCATCTATCTCCATTGTACTTCATATCACTTTAGTGTGAAAATCCAAATATAAGGTAATATTAAACTATATCCAGCATTTTCTCAAAAAGGTTGCGCACTTACTAAAATAGTAGAAAAGCAGAGTTAACTAACTTTTATTTAGGTTTAGGTTATGAACATATTTAGTATCTTTAATTCTGCCTTTTTACATTAAAGTATGAGCATTCCCACTGTCTAGCCCCAAAAATGAACAGGTGACTTAAATTTTGCCTATCAATGCAAAAACTGAATAAAATTTTCACTAGATTTTGATGATTGTAATCGGTAATATTTTGTTGAACTATATAGATAAGGGTCATATTTGTAATTTAAAAAATCTGTAGCTTTCTTGAAGATCCAGCCCCTTATTTTTAGATTTATGTTAAATTTAGATGATTGCTTTGACTACTCTAGAGCAAAGCATAGATATGATTACATTAATCTTGTAGCTTAATTCAAGAGTCTCTGTCAGTCATTTTTTAGTATGGTAATTTATGGTTTTGAAACTAGGATATGGTAAAATACTTTTTGTATCCTAGACATTTTGTAGATAACTGCTGATTATATAATTTAGAGAAATATGCAGTGGAATGAGTACATTGAATAAGTGCCATAAGTATATTTAGATTGATTATAAATCCAGCCTTCCATCATGGCATCAAATAAGGACACAAGATTACATTATAGTTAAGTATCCAATTAGTTAACAACTGAGTATTTATATATATCACTTATTAAAAATATGTGAAAAGAAAAACTTAGTAATAGCAAGTATTATTGAATGACTAAAGGGCTTTCAAGTTTGGGATTACTGATTTAATTATGTATCTTTGTCCCTATGAATCAGGAGTTGGAAAGAGAGAAGAAATCATGATTACTTCTGAACCTTCTCATGACAGTTTTGTGGTGTCCAAAGCCGATAATGTGAAACTAATGAATCTATCTTTGATACAACAAGGGACCGTTGATGGTATTGTGGTGGTGGAGTCTGGTCATATGACTCTAGAAAACTGTATATTAAAATGTGAAGGAACGGGAGTGTGTGTACTTACAGGGGCTGCTCTGACAGTTACAGACAGTGAAATAACTGGTGCCCAGGTATTTCATTTTAAAAACTATGGCTTTATATGACTATAGATAACTCTGGGTGATCTTAATATGTAAACAAAGGATAATAATTACTTCATCTTTGAATTATAAGCTTAGAAACTAATAAAAATAAACCAAATGAAGACAGATACAAGAGTGTCTTGGCACACTTAGGAAAAGTGAACTGCCTAAGTCCAAAATAAGGAATTATTAGCTTTAAGTGTGATTTTTTTAAAAAAACCTAGGAATCAGTAGCTATAAAATAGATCAAGTCAGTTACCTGACGATTTATTTAAAAATAAATTGTATTTCTAAGTTATCAGACATTGCTGTAACGTATTGTGATTAGTTCTGACAAGAGCTTATGTCTTCACATAACAATCACGAAGACCATTAAAGGACTGGAAAATTGAATGAGAATAAAGATTAAAGGACGCAGAAAAATAAATTCAATAAAAACTTTTTATTGAATGATTTTTTTTCTTCTTTTTCACTAAAGTGAGTAAATAGACTTTAAAGCATTATGAGGGATTAAGAATATTTACAAAATAAAGTTTGACAACTGAAAAGAATTGCTTAAAGAAATTTTTGACTTCTTTCTAGAGACTTCATTTGGGTGAGGGAGCAATATAATGGACTATATATGACTTTAACCTCCTGAGGCCTAAGAGTCTCTTAGTTTTCGGCATTTTTAAAGCATCTCTAAAATAAATGGTTGCGTACATTATAATGTATTTTCACATAACTTAGTGTGTTTAGATTGATGATAGAGAATTATAATTTTCAAATTTAAAGATAATTCTGGAGAGGTTATGATTGTGTTTTATAGATTGTTTATTTGCTTTTAATTCACAGGGTGCTGGTGTTGAACTCTATCCTGGAAGCATAGCCATTTTGGAAAGGAATGAAATTCATCACTGTAATAACCTCAGAACAAGTGACAGTTCAAAAAGTACCTTAGGTGGAGTCAATATGAAGGTATTCCTAAATTTCTTAATATAGAAATAAGAATTATAAATAGAAAGATACTAAAATATCAGGTATAGTCTTAAGATTTAGTTTAAATATCATTAATTTAGAAAAGAATAGTGCGAATAATTAAAATATGGTTTATAGACAGGTGATAGGAAAAAAGTTTAGTCTTGTGATTTCAATGTGAATTCTTAGCAAATAACTTTGAATATAAGAAAGTAAGTCTGCTCTTATAAAAATGTTTTAGATTTTTCATTGACCAGATGTGTAATACATTTTGGATAGTAAATAAAATTAAGAGAATAATATATTTAGAAATAGTCTTACTTTCAAACTTTGTAAAATAAAGTAACCAATTAAAACATTAATAACAATAATTTATAAATGAAATGCCTTCCTATTCTTTTCTACTCCTATAAATTCTACCTTTCTAGGTCCCTCTCTAGACTTGTGTAATGTCAATAAGTAATTGAAATTATTTTTGTGTTTATCATTGTCATCTGAGATTATCCATTTTCATATTTATCTTGTTTATTAAAATTCAGCTTCATGGAATATTGCTGTAACCTCATCATGAATTGCTTATCCTTATCAATAACTGATAAAAATAAGTTGAAAGCTTCATTTAATGTTTCCACATTAAACATTTTGGTAGGTAATATTATATTAATCTAGGGTGAGGAAAATAACATTTGTCCAAAACCGAGATTTACTTATTTTAAAGAAATGTTTTAACCCAAGAATAAGTGTTAGAGTTTATATGTTCATTAGTTCATATTTTATTTTTATAGAAATTACTGAAAAACTAACTCCTTGAATACTTTAACAGGTTCTTCCGGCACCCAAATTGAAAATGACTAATAATCATATTTACAACAACAACGGCTATGGAGTTAGCATTCTTCAACCAACAGAACAATTTTTTATTGTAGCAGAAGCCCTCAACAAAGGGGCTGCTTCAGGAGATAAAAAAGATGAAAATATGCTCTCCAAAGTAATGCAAAATCTGAATCTGGAAATGAATAATAATAAAATAGAAGCAAACTTAAAGGGGGATATCAGAATAGTCACAAGTTAAAGCATCTGGATTTGTGTTATTAAAGTTTTATATTTCACGTATTTAATAAATATCATCTCCCACAGAAATGGCAGTTTTAATTAAGTATATTTCAGATAGATGTTTAATAAACGTCAGTGGTAGTTTTAATGGTAGTTTAAAAATATTTAAACATTTTAATGCTTTTACATTGAATGACTGATTTTAAGATTTTTAAAAATAAAAGTTTGAGATAAAATTCACGAACCATAAAATTCACCCTTTTAGTGTATATAATTGAGTGACATTAAGTATATTTTTAGTATATGGTACCACCATCACTATTTAATTACAAAAACAAATGTGGTTTTAAAAATCGTTTTTAATATTTGTAGTCCAATAAGAAGCATCAGGTGTTCTATGTAGAGAATAGAAAAAAATTAAGTTTATAGCTAATTCCTGAGTCATTCCCATTTATAAGTGCTAGCAACCGGAATAAGGTAAGATAGCACTGTATGTAACACAAGATCAGGTTCAACTGCAGGAAACAAGGAAATTCAAAATAAGACAGGTGAACAATATAGAATGTATTTGTCCCTCATATTCGAGAAGTCCAGGGGTACTCAATATAGGGCTAGCAGATGTTCCAAATGGTAGGTAGGTGTTCCATGCTAGAAATTCAGGTTTCTTCTATCTTGTTTGGTTTACATTCAAAATGACCACATGGTCCAACATAGCAATCATTGCTCAAGCCAGTATGTCTAAATTCCAGGCAAGCATACAGGGTAGGAGCTGTCTAAAAAGGTTACACACATTATTTCTAGTCACATGGCTATACCTAATTGCAAATGAAAGTAGGAAATATAATCTTTAAATTGAATGGCCAAGTGTCCTCTAAAATAGGGGTTCATTTCTGAGAAACCAGTGGTCTTTTCTACAAAGTGAAACTTATATTGACTTTAGGATATAAAAGGCTCAAACACTTAAGCTCTTCCTTAGTGTTATCTGTAACCTAGCAGAGGTGCTGTGTTGCCATGGAGAATCTCTTGAGGCTGAGAGCTGAATAAGGTATAGTCCTTCGGTGTTTCCCTGAAGTTTGTTTTCTTTCTTTTCTTTTTTCTTTTTAAACATAAGGTCTTATTAGCCGAGTGACACAAAAGATCATTCCAAGGATTGTCTATGGAAGCCTTAAGAAGCACAGTCTCTCTATAATGAATTTAATGAACTGTAAGAGTGGGGGTTGTCCTTCCCAGTCCTCTTCCTCCACCTCCCTGTTTCTGGCTTAAGGGGATGGTTTAAGGTGATGGACAAAGATAGGATCTTTTGTGAGCAGAAAGAGCAATAGCCTTGAGTGAACAAACTTCTCACTCATAGTCATCTGCCTCCTTTCTGCCGCTGCCATTAGTTTCCAAACAATTTCTTTTTCCAGGCAGGCCCACTTCTGAATCGTTTTTTCCTATTCTTAAATTCCTAAAGCATACACAAAGCGGTTATAAGATTTTCTAGGAAATCTGACCTTCAATTTACCTCTCTCGACCTTCCCAATCCTACTTTCTCCCACCTAATGACAAATTACCACAAATTTAGAGGCTTAAACAACACTATCTTACAGTTCTGTATTTGAAGTCTGACATGGTCCCGCTGGGTTAAAATCATTGTGTTTGACAGGTCTTTGTTCCTTTCTGGATGGCTAAGGGGAGGATTTGTTTTCTTGCTAATTTGGCTGTTGACTGAACTCAGTTCCTTGCAGTTGTAGGACTGAGATCTGTGTCCCTGATGGCTCTCAGTTGAGGGCTGTTCCCAGCTTCTAGTGACCAACTTGGGTTATGGCCTCGTTCCTCCATCTTCAAAGCCAGCAACAACAGATGGAGTTCCTTTTCTGTTTTGAATTTCTCCTGCCTCCTCTTCAGTCTCATCTCCCCGACCTACTCTTCTGTCTACTTCCACTTTTAAGGACTCACATGATTAGGTTGGACCCACCTGGATAATCCAGGATTCCTCCATCACAAGGTCCTTAACTTGAACCACATCTGCAAGTTCCTTTGTGCCACATAAGATATGTAGTCATAGGTTCTGGGAATTAGGATGTGGACATCCTTGGGGGTTGGGGAGGGGAGGCAGGGTCACACATTATTTTGCCTACCACCTACCTTAACCAATTTAGGGAAGACAAACCCTAATTCTAATCTTCAAATGGGGTTTAAGAAGTTTCTTCCACCAGGACCACCTATCCAAGGTGTGGTTTGTACGCACTTAATAGAGATTCTAATTTATAACCTAAGGGAGAGATGGTTCCATTATTTCTGCTCTATGTGGCTTTCCTACAAGACTATAAATTAAATTTCTTGTATAGGCACTAGGTTATAGTAACCACTACATCCTACATGGTACTGTGCATGGCAAGTAATAACTTAAATAGTTACAGAAGAATGCTACTAATAGGTCTCTGCCTATGCGAAATAATGAAATGAGATTTCTAATCCAGGATGTTTAAGGACGTTTCATCACAGTTGCTATGGATGGAAACATTAAGATTGCAGGGGTGAAGACCACAAATTGATTAGAAGAGTGGCCTTGGTGTGGAATGAAAGGGATGAATTAGAACCCTTTTTTGCCTTTCGTCAGGGACTGGCAGTGGCCTTGCCCGCAGCAGCGAGGGGCCAGTCTCAAGTGAAGAGTGGACTGGAAACCAGTTCATGAAGCAGAAGCAGTGAAAGTGGGAGGCAGCTGCAAAGGACTGAAAGGCACCGGGCAGCACGAGGTAGAGAAGTTGCTGTGACTACAAGAGCAGGGTGGGGCGTGCATGCGTGTCATCTCACAGATGCAACAGTGAGAACCAGCAAGCAATAAAGTTGAAAACTGGTCTAATTTTCCCAAAGCATTAAAGTGAAAAGTACGAAAACTATATACTATACTTTCAATGATTGAATCAAATCAGGTGTTACAGGTTCCAAGAGTCGGTGAACTACCTGAAATTTTAATTTAAAAACTTTGAGTACATGCCTTTGGTGGAAAATCTGTAGCTTTCATATTCTCCAAGAAGCCTCTTTACCCGCCCAAAGCTTAAGACAACTGAACTAGATAATATTTAAGTTTACTTTTACATATTCTTTATTACTGTTCAACTGAAGCCTAAAACAGCCGTTTTTAACAAAATGTGTGTTTTCCACAGAACACGGATTTGTTCTATAGAAAACTCAGGCAACTTTATATCTTACCAATATTTTAATACTAAACACCTTATGCCATTATATATATTTTGGTAATTGATATTTTTTATTATATAGTTCTATAAGAAAGATTAACATTTATTTTATTTGCCAATAACATTTTAAAACCATTTGGCAGGTATCAGTAGAATACTAGGTTAATTTGAAAATGTTTAGGACAATTATTGATGTCAAAAATTTAGATTTTATTTAGATCAGTAGGTTTAACCTAATCCTATTGTCCTTCCTATTATTTTTTAAAGAGCTATAAAACTTCAATCATTTGAATAAATGAAATAACTAAAGTATTAAAAAATAATTACTAAGTATTAATTTCACATTTTTATAAGTTAACATGAAAAATATTATATTGGCTAACCAGTTAAGGTTATGCAGCCAATTCCTTTGTACTCTTTATCTTAAATTTATTTCTAGGTTTGAAAGAAATATACAACTTCAAAGTTTAAAAATTCCTGAAAGATCTGCCATTAAGATTAATCCTAGGCGACCAACTCCTCCCGATTTGCCCGGGACTTACCCAGTTTTAGTACTTCCCGAGTCTCAGGAAATCACAGTCCTGGACAAATTCAGACAGTTGGTCACTCTAATTAGTTTCCAGGAAGTAGATTTTTTTAAAAAGCTAAACGATCACTAAAGTACTGATAAATGCAGGTCACCTCAATCAGTTAACTTTGATTCACTGGTGCAATTTCCGCACCCCCCCCCCATCAGAAACCTTTTATACTACGTGTAAAAGGACAGTGCGCAAGTACCAAAGGTACATACATGCACACACTTTCAGTGCATTTCCTGGCTTCTGGCCAATTCAAATCTAAGCCTTTCAGGTAAATCCAGTGGAATACAGGAAGCTCTTTACCAGTCAAAACTAAAACTCATGTCAGTTCCTGTCCAATTCATAATTCCATTTCTGGTGTTCTTTACTATCCTCCCATCCCAATTCTGCTTATAGAGTTAGAGGGAGAGAAACTGGCAAATGTGTGTTTGGCCACAGCCAATGTCGTCTTTTTTCTAGAAGCTGTACTGACCCTAAGCTGACACAACTGTTGTAGGGTCTGTACTGACCCTAAGCTGACACAACTGTTCACGTTCTGCTGGCCTATTCCATTGGCACAGGTGATGTCCAGAGTTTTTTGTGTAGTTTCACAGCACAAGAAATCCAATCAAACTGTAGCCGCTTGCTCAAGGACACTGTGCCAACATATTCTCTGGACACACAGTGCTCTAAATTCCTGCAACCAGCACATCAGCATCTCTCTGGGCCCAAAGTAAATTTACAATTCCCTTCCATATCATTCTCAGCTCTAAAGAAAGCTGTTGGGTTGTTACTGCTACAACCTTCAAGTTTACAAGTGCACAGCACAGATGCCAAGTATGCAAGCTGCCAATCACAGAACAGGTGCAAAATCAGGTCTTTATCCCTGCTTGAATTTCTAGAGCAGACCCATTCTGTCAGTGCCAACTCTCACTATAGTCCCAAACCCCAATATGCGGTGGGGGAAGGGGTGGTAAGCAGCATCTTTGTGTCTTTCCATATTTTTTCTTTCTAAATTCTCTCCCCCTACTGCATCCAGCCTGTTTTGGAAAAACTTTCCGATAATCTCAAACTGTATTTTCTTTGTTTAGGCAGACTGTAGTGTAGTGGGATGGTTGAGATAGAAAGGAAATGCAATACATTGGTTGATGTCTCCTGGTATTAATTACTCTGCCACACAAGACTCCATGTAGCCTTCTGCTAAGTCTGATCGTTCCTTCAGAGGAACGATTGCTGGATGTTTTGTCATAAATGGATTCTCCAACAATTAGAACTGACTTAAGTTTTATGAAGCATAAAAACTATGAAAGCCAAAACTGGTACTTGATTTCCTCCTCCATGTAAAAGAGAAAATTAAACTATGTATTTTTAAAAAGCTAAAAACACACACACACTCACTCACACTCACTCTCTCTCTCTCTCTCTCTCACACACACACACACACACACAAACTGCCCCAGTACACTGAATAGGCAATGAAGAATCATGATCCCCCAAATAAGGGAAACAATTGAGATGAGCCCTAAGGTCATCCTGACTTTCTGGATGGAGGCACTTTCTAGATCGTGGGTAGAGGGAGAAAGAAGCAAACAGCACAACAGTCTCACTGAATTGAAGCGCGAGACTGGAGTTGGGGAGGATAGCTAAAATTTGTGGCGAAGAGAGGATGGAACTGCATAGAGAAAAAGTTCTAGAAACCTGCACAAGGATCTCCTTAGGTTTTTAGCCGAACACTAAAAGATTTCTGGAACTATGCCCGAGTGCTTCCTTCAAGCTTTAGCGAATGTAATTTGACATCTCTTGTGATCATTTTTATTTTTCATTTCTAGCTGAAACTGTTGGAGGGATGAGTACCAGTCAAGTGGCAGATTACTGAATTTATGCCTTTTATGGGAGTTTTCACATGTGTCAAGGGCAAGAGAAAGCATGGTCCACTGAGATGCCAGAAGTTCAGCAGAGGTGCTGAGTGGAACCGCGTGCAGAATAGGAGTGAGGGGCAGTTTAGCCTTCACACTGAACCACTGGCTTAAGCCAAGAGGGGGCGGTGGCGACGCGAGATCTTTGTGGGAAGTTTACTTGTACAGCGTCAGTGTGCAGAACGGGTTGAATGCAGGCCGGACAGACCTGTTAGGAGGTTGCTGCATCATTGTACATCCAAACTAAGGATCCCCTGAATAGAACACCCACAGCCGCCGTATAAAAATATGACAGTAAGGTGTTTTGGATGTAGAATTCATTAGATGTTATAATACATATGGCTTTGGCAATTAAGTAGCTGAAACTCCTGTGATAAAGCAAGAACAGAGTGTAGGGCACAGGGTGAGTTGAGGGGTTTCCTTCAATTTGGAAGTATGCTGACCCTTGAACACACAGGCTGGACTGCACAGGTCCATCTACATGCAGATTTTTTTCCATAAATATACAGTCAGCCCTGTATATTCCCCAGGTTTCCCATCCTCGGATTCAAACAACCACAGATCGAGAACATATTCCTGGGATGCAGAGGGCCGACTGTATGCATTATTCTATGCCATTCTGTATAAAGGACTTAAGTGTCTTGATAATTTTGGTATCTGCCTTGGCGGGGGCGGGGGTGCGGTACTAGAACCAATTCTCCTGACTACTGAGGGACTGAAGTTTTTGGGGTCAGAAGTTATACATGGATTTTAGACTGCATAGGGTGGGGATTGGCACCCCTAACCCGGTGCTGCTCAGGGTCGACTGTATCGAGTTATTTCAGTGGGGTATCCAAGCATTCAACAGTATTGTATGTCTGGAAGTAGCATTTCTACTGTGACTGTAAGTAACCTGATGCTCAGAAAGGACAGCTCAGCTGGAGACACAGACTTTAGAGTCTGCAGATAGGAGCCATCGGCTTATTGACAGTTAACTGCTGAAGGTGATCTAAAGAACAGAAAGGACAGGAAGAGGATTTTGAAAAGGACACTAAGGCAAAACGTAACTTGCCTGAGATCACCCATGTGTCAGAAAGCAGCTTCAGGTTCTGAGCCCAGTTCTGTCTAATCCAAAGCCTTTTAAATCTCTACTGTACTGTTATTTCTCAACTGAGAAATATGTGAAAATCCAATGGAAATTGTGAAGTGTCATAAATGTATGACTATCTCAACTAAAATAAACTAGCTTACAAATATCCTCTGAAATACATATATGTGATGATAAATATGCTATCCACTTTCATTCTTGGCTTAGGTATAAACTTTATTCAAGAGTTTTGTGGATTGATTTTTAATTGTTTAAACTGGAACCTAACTTATAAAAGAGAATGCTAACCTTAGTCTTAAGATTTTTTAAAGACAAAGCTTGGGAAAAAGCCAAAATGTTCAGCTTTGGGTCAAAAGTCTTATTCAGGTACAGAGTTCCGTGTGAATTGTGTACTGACCAGTATTTGTTACAAGAATAACAATCTCATTCCAAGGCGAATTATTCTAACTACTACAAGATTATCACGTGGTGTACTTCTGAAACAATTTTTCCTCTGATGTTTTAAAACTAATAGATGTAACTGACATTGTAAAATTATTCTAGTGTGCAAGATCTACAATAACTAAATGGTCCATATTCAGTGTAATATTTTATTTCCTATTGTATTAAACTACAGCCAAGAAAATATCAAGTCAATTTTAAAAGCAAATCTTTACTCCTTAAAGAAAAAATACAAACTGTGGTACTTTTATAATAGATCATTATTTTACATAATATAAACAAAATCACTAATGTATCTATATGCTTGGTTTCCTTAAACCACACTGAACCACAGAATGGGTGAAAAATAGGTTTACCGGTCAGCAGCATGTAAACTTGGGAAGATAGGTATCATGCGTTGTTTTCTATGGTCTATGCATAGGCACCGACATAACCAAGCCTTAATAGCCGCCACCTCCTCTTCCTTGAGCAGAGTAGCCGCTCCCATAGCCCCCTCGGCCACCTCCGCGCGGGAATCCCCCAGACCCTCTGTAGCCTCCTCCACTAGACCCTCTGTAGTCTCCTCCCGCGCTGCCTCTATAGCCACCTCGGGAGCCGCCTCTATAGCCTCTGCCACCACCTCTACCATAGCCTCCCCGATAGGAGTTGGAGCCACCACCATAGCCGCTGCCACCGTAGCCTCCACTACTACCATAGCCTCCGCCACCTCCGTAGCCTCCGCTGCCATAGCCTCCACCGCCATAACTAGAACCTCCCCTTCTATATCCACTTCCATTGTCATATCGGGCCATCTTGGGAGGACGTGGACCATCTCCATACCTAAGAAAAGCACAAAGCCACCGCTTTAGCAAAGCATCCTTAATATTTCTCAACTAGTCACAAAATATAAACATTTGTCGTATTTAAAAATGAAATGAATAAAGGGAATGAAGCCAATTACACAAATATAAACTGAAATGAAATAAATCTGCTACTCTAAAATAGACACAGGAGGAGGCATCAACTGTAACCCATCTGTTTTTTTTTAAAAAGTTCTTTCTGGTTCATTCTTAAAGATCTTCACTTTTGGCAGTATGTCCTTACAACTTTAAGACAGTTCTTTCACTCAGCTCAACTACATAGCATTCTAAGAAAGCAATAATATGTTAGAGGTTCCTGGAACTGGCGGTAAATTATTTTATCTTTATCACCAAATATTTTCCTGCATTAACTATGAAATGTTTCTGAAAAATGTCTTTGAGTAATTTATGTCTAAATCTGTTTCATGTGGCAAACAAAGAAAATGAAGAGTAATGAAAAATTGCAGAAATCAAGATGTCTTGCCAACAACTCCAGTTCACCATACCTCAAAACAACTTAATCTTCCTAGGCAGCCTACAGATGGCACTACCAACTCAGCAGCTGTCCAAGTCAGGAATATGGCCAGGGTCTGCTCCTCCCACATAATCCATTGCCAATTCCTGTAGATTCTACTGCATGTCTATCTAATCTATTCGCTTCCCCCATTTCAATTCCCCCTATTACATATTAGGCCACCAGCATATTCGCACATCCTAACTTCGTTCTTATGTTTATCCCATTCTTTCTAGTTTCTGGACTTTTGTCCTTCGCAGAGATGATTCTACGTGTAGCCCCCTTGGATCACCACCTTTCCTGTCAAAAGTTACCTCTCCTCTTTTAAATATCTATGAGAACTGCATTTGTATCTGCTATACATCTTTTTCCAGTTTTGTTTTTGAAGAGTCTCCTTCTCAATAATTCTTCTGTACATCTGATCTGCTAGGAGGACCACAGTATAGGTGACCCTTGAACAACGTGGGGATTAGGGGGTCTGATCTCCCACGCAGTTCAAAATCTGCATATAGCTTCTGACCCTATCCTCCGAACTTCAGTCGTCCCTCACTATCTGTGGAGGACTGGTTCTAGGACCACCCACTCCAGATACCCAAATCTGCAGACGCTCAAGTCTCTTATACGAAATGGTGGAAAACAATGCATACAGTCGGCTCTCTGTATCTGTGGATCCCCAAATGCAGATCAGAAATACTGTTTCTGATCCATAGTTGGTTGAATCCTTGGATACAAAACCCAAGAATATGAAGGGCTATTTATTAAAACAAATCCATGTATAAGTGAACCCAGGTACTTTAAACCCATGTTGTTCAAGGATCAACTGTACAGCAGGATAAATGAGAATATTGTTTCAGGAGCCATCCTGAGTCTGAACCCAGCTCTACCATTCACTAGCTCTATGACCTTGGGTCTTAACTTCTTGAAATAATGATCAATTTACATCTTAGGTCAAATATCAACAAGTTAATATCAGAAAAGCACTTAGCACAGTGCTTAGCACATACTAGGTACTATGTGTTTGATTAATAAATTTAAAATATGAACTCATTTATAATCAAAATGGGAAACCGGAACCCATGAAACATATAGCAGTTCTATATATTAAAATTATAATAGTTTATAACAAGAAAAATTTTAGTTTTTTAAAATTTTAGTTCATATATTAGTATTTTAACACATTTGTGGGGTGTGATTGCGGTGTAACTATGTTCTTAAAAATAGCTGCCATATACTGATGTAAAATGTCATGTCTGCAACCTAATTGCAAATGATTAACCGAAGAGGTAGGTTTGTTGTGTGCTTTCATGTAAACACATAGGAAAGCCAGTGTCACAAAATTCTAGCAGTTAGTGAACCTAAATTAAGAGACTATATGGGTGTTCACTATACTATTATTTTCTGTAGGTATCAATTATTTCCAGATAAAAAGTGTGGGCAAAGAAAACTTAAGGTGAAAAAAAACCTGGAAGCAAATGAAACATTTCAAGAATTAAGAGAAATTTCACACTTCTTTAAGATATCCATGTTTTTTATTTCCCGAAGATAAACTTTGATGCTTTTCATTTGATGAAGCAACAATTTCACCCCTCATCAACCTTTTTTCTTTGGAAAGGGCAGAACAACACTGTGGAAGAGGACTGTCTGGGTTTTGTCACTTTCTTGTCATGTGACCCACCCTGGACTCTATACAGGCATACACCTTCGTTTTATTGCACTTTGCACATATTGCATTTTTTTACACATCAAAGGAAGACCCTTTTCTACCAGCATGAAGATTATGACGAAGCCTATGACGGCATTTCTTAGTAATGAAGTTTTTAACCAAGGTATATACACTGCTTGTGTAGATATAATGCTATCATACACTTAACAGACTACAGAATAGCGTAAACATAACTTTTATATGCACTGCGAAAACAAAAATTCATGTGACTCGCTTTAATGTGGAGGTCTCAAACTGAGCCAACAATATGTTTGATTTGTGTATACTTTTAAGGTGCCTTTCTATCTCTAACGTGCACTAATGTAAGAGATTATTAACACAGAGACAAAAGCAAACGTCCTTATTCTGAGTGTGTCAACCAGAAATAAATTCCACATTCAGTATCTACCTAGAATTTTAACTTAAATAACCGGGCCTCCATGAACTGTGGGAATTTCATGTTGGTATGATTCCCATCCTCCGCTTAGGTCACAGACAAGGTACTGTGGTACTCACCGTGTACTGCCAGTCATAAGGTTGATACCAGCAGCGGACGGCCGAGAGATCTGGCGGATCGTGTTCAGCATACGTTCATTAACGGGGTCCAGCTGGCTGATCATGTCGGGCTGTTGGGTTACTTCAACAACCAGAGCCTCCATGGCTGCCCGGAGAGCAGTGATACAGGCAGCAGCTTCATGAGATATTTGTAGTTTGATCCTAAAATAAAGAAAAATGATTTCAAAAAAGGAAGATACGCAGAGAAAGATTATCATCTCTCAATTTCACACATGGCAAGGGATGGAATAAATTTAACTTCTTACCAAGTACCAACACTTTCAACTCCTGCAATGGCCCCATACTTAGGTAAACAAAGATAAGAAGAATAACAACTGTTCTAATGTCTGAAAATTTACTGCTGGCTATTGACAGTTATTATAAACCACAAAGTCTATCAAGCAAAATATGACTGTCAGCAACATGGAGCACTCAGCATCCAATGAAAGAATAAAATAAGAGACTCAAAATTATTTTTATAAATTTTCAAGAATATGACTGAGCCTACTGACTGTTCATTAATCTCTATCCCATTTTTGCCAAATGCTTACTACATGCTTACCCTTAATCTCTTACCAAAGTATAGAGCACACGAAAATGGTACCCAAGCTCCAACATGGTTCTAATTCCTTAGTGCAGTATTCATGGCGGTAGATGCCTGATGCATCTGCTTCTACTGGTATAGTCGATTTAAGACATACTACCAAGTATGAACTATACTACTAAGACACACTACTCTCCAAGAGAAGACAATGTTATAAAGCATCTCATTGTGCCACCGATTTTGCCATGTTTGTTTCACAAATTAAGTTAGATCAGCAGCTAAATTTCATCACAGCTCAAGTCAAAGAATTCACTTGGAGTTCACATCTGAAAATCCGTACCAGTCATCTACGAGCACAATCTGCCCATCTGACTGGACCTTCTTGGAGGCGAAGAGAAGCAGCTGCAGGGGAGTGACTAAGGTCATGCCTTTAGCGGAGATGGCCCGGGTTCGAATCTGTAGGTGGGGAAAGAAGAAAGAGAAAAGAGCTGCCATTCCAACTGCCCATCAGCTGACATAATGATGATGAAGCATATTTGAAAATTAAGTCATGTTGCCATCACATATTAGTAAGTAAAGACAATTTGAGACAATGTGAATTTTCAAAGTAAACTTTTCTAAACTAATCTTTTCTTACCTTTTCACCAAATACAAAGAAGGGAGATGGGTACTTCATGTCTTGGCTGCTAAAAGGACAATTAACAGATGACTTGTGGATAAGTGCATTACGCCCTTCAGTGGTGAGAATCTTTCTCTTTTCCTTATGATAACACACATTGGGGTACACACCAAAGGCCAGAAGAGAGATAACAACATCCAAATTATTATCTGGTCCAGTGTTAGTAAACACTTGTGTCAACAAACAATCTGTTAAGAGGAATGCGGTAGAAAAAAATCAGTTACTTGGCTCATCTTTACACTGTATGTAAACTATTAAGAGAATTAGGAGAATTGATTCTTCTCTCAACTTCTTTTTTCAAATAACTTGCCTAACGTCCTGTCTCAGAATTCTTACATGCAGATTAAGTTCAAAGGGAAATTCCGCTGAGTATCTACAATAAGAAAACTAAAATTGTATTCTCTTACAAGTTCAACCATAACATAAGCTTGGAGTGATTACTTATAAAAAATAATAAATCCCTTATTAATCATCTATTCTCAGACAGGACCACAGTCGAAGTACTCCATCTGCAGTCCTTACACAGCTGTTCTTTCTCCAGAAGATGGAGTGATGATTCATGGGAACCCACTGGAACAAGGCTGATGTTTTCACCAGACTATGCTCAATGAGTACTTCATCACTGTTTGGGAAATATGACAGTGAAGCGCTAAGAGCATGGATATAGTTTCTTCTAGACAAACCTGAGTTCTGACCTAAAACCTCTGAACTGAATGAGTTGTGCACAAGTAATTTAAACTTCTATGTCGCTTTCCTCATCTATAAAATGGGATAATATTATCTGCAGGTCAGGATTGTTGTGAAGATTCTATCACATAAAAAAGGTTCTTTTCTCCTTTGATTTTAATAAAAAATTATAAATTTAGTCAGTTTACAACAGAAGAGAATTACTTTGTTCAGTTATTTAGATCAGGGGTCCCCAAGTCCGTGGCCTGTTGGAAACTGGACCACACAGCAGGAAGTGAGCAGTGAGTGAGCAAAGCTTCATCTGCATTTGCAGCCGCTCCCCAGAGCCAGCATCACCGCCTCTGCTCCACTTCAGATCATTAGGCGTTAGATTCTCACAGGAGCGCCGCTCCCTGGTGCCAGAAAGGTTGGGGACCGGTAATTTAGATCTCATCCTTTTAAAATCTGCCATTCTGCCTAACTACCTCTGTCTCTCCTCTAACAGGTCCTACTTTTGGTTATGTGTTCAAGTTCTCATTGCTTTAGGAAGTAACTCTGTCTCTTACTCTAGATGTAGAAGAAAAGTACAAGAGCTCAACTACATATCAAAAGATGAACAGCTGGACTGGTTCTACGTCACATATCATAAAAGTCCTCTGTAACTGTCCACACACTTAAACCTTAATTAAAGCCACTTAAAATGTAACATGGTAGAGCTTATTTCACATATAAAAATGAACACATGGCAGACTGACAAATCACTTCGCAAACCACTATCTGAAGTTATTCAACGAACTACTCACTCTCAGAGTGCTGAAAGCTAAACCAGTGCTCCTCACAAAAGATTTTTAAAAACTCCCAAAGTAGCATAATTTTTAAAACATCCATTATCATCTGTGTACACTACATTATAATTTGAGCACCATAACCTTTGCTTCCTTTTTTAAAAGACTAAATTAATGTGAAAAATTGATACAGTTCAAAGAACTAAGAGCTGGGAACATAGAAGATACACGGCATTGTCAACGTGTGTGCACATTAACGTCACTTCAGACATGTCTTGAGAGTATAAGTGTCTTACCTTCTGGAAATCCAGAATTGATCAGAATCTCTTTGAGCTGAACTTTGGCTTCCCAAGTCATTCTCAGTGTAGCCATATTGAGTCTTTTGTGCTCACAAAAACGTATCTCTGCTTCTTCTCCACCCATTCTAAAATAAAGAGGTATGATAAGCATCTTTCTCGAAGCCCAGATAAGTAGATACAGATTACAAACTAAAGACAGTTCCCCAAATCTTGCAACTCTTTCAAACCCATACCTAGCATCATCCCACGCTTGGAATACTGATAAAAGGGCCACGTGATCAGAAAACCTGTTTCCAGCAAAATTTCGATGGATATAACCCAGTCGCTTTCCTTCACTGATGAAAGGCTCTGGGAAGCAGGTGGCAGCGGAGATGGTACAGACAGCATCACCCACACTGAAACAAAGACAGGAAAATTCAATCTCAATCACATTCTTGTTCCAGCAGCTCAAGCAGTATTGTCAACCGTGGGCCACTGACTTTACTGGCTACAATACTGCTTTATTAGCACTGAAACTGGCTCATCAAATAACTTCACAGCTGCTCTCTCCTGAAGCAGAAAGGAAAAAAATGAGCTCGGATGCATATTTACCGTAAGTTATGACCAAGTAGTGTATATTTTTCCTTTCCTATTCTCTCCCATCTTACTAAATCTCTTAAATCTTCAAAACTTCCTGATAAAATATACCAGTTTTCCTAATGCTGTTTCTCTTTCAAGGACAACTACTGAAGAGAGGAACTGCACTTCTGAGAAATCTGTCCTCTCCCTCAACAAGATGGGCCCAGGTGTCCATCTTCTGGAACTGTTCTTTTCATTTCATACTTTTTCCACTATCTAAAGTACGCCACTTCCCTACTTAAGAACATTTAGTTTTCTCTCTTATCTATGTCTATCCTGTTTTCATGGGAAGGGCTATAAGATTCTGAAATTGTTCTACCATTTAACTATCAGAATAAAACAAAGCACTTACTAGAAAATACACCCCATTATCATCATTTTGCCAAGACGAGGCTCAATGGGGAGTTTAGCTAGGATTCGTCCCAGAGGAGTCAACTCATCATTGGAATCCAGTGCATCAAGCTCTGTGGGAAGACATTTCTTTGTGAGCAGAAACAGTACTGAACACCCCTTTAACCTAGGCAAAGACGAAATGTTTCTTTATAGATTAAGGTTAGGATAGTGCACTTAAGTTTCTATTAGTTGTCGAGCCAACTGCCAGCACCATGCCTATAGCCGACAATTCTCTTCACTCAGAAATAGAACAAACCAAATTCTGGAGCACTTAATATGAAAACGGCACTAAAATTAGGCCTTGAAGGTTTTAAAGCTGAATACAGTGAATACGGCCCATGAGAGGTCTATAGAGTAAAAACTATTAATAGCAGCGTAAGTACCTAGATGCCCCAAGTCTGATGCCATCTGTTAATGAGTTCTAGGTTCAAAATTCAAATTCAGATCCCTTGGCTCCAATGTCCTTATTTTTTCCCACTATACTATGCCACTTCAATCAAAAGTGTGATTAGAAAAAATAGGTGTTCTAAGAGATGCACATAAAATACTCTGGGTATCATGAGTGATTCATATTCTGACTGTTAAATATTGGTTAAGAGATGACACCTTGCCTTTTCCAAAGTAAAACTCACATTAGCTCTTTCTTACCTCGTGTTGCTCATTTTATAATATTGATCATACTAAGCAATAAGACATTGGAAACCTTAGCATCACAGCCCTGTGGACTGTATCTTAATTCATTTAAGTGTTATTTGCCAGAACAAGGCAGATGGTATACTTAACATGTGTCAGGTAGGTCTGTATATTTGTAAGTACCTCTAAGAGTGTGCTCTGCTTCAATCACAGCATCCAAAGGTGGAGGTTCAATTGCCTTGGCCAAGAATTGGCCAATTCCTCCCAAACGCAGAAGTTTTATGCTCAAAGCGATTTCATGCAACGGTGTCCGGAACATCTCTGGTGTCATGTGGGTTTCGAGTCTAAGAGAAAACAAGCACAAAATAACCATCCTCTCTTGTGTATACATACAAGTTTAATAAAAATCTTTGCAGAGATAATCAGGGATATAGAACTGCCCTTTTCTCATCTTTTTACAATTATGAAAGAACATTTTATATTTAAAAACTCTCTGGAGAAGACTCTCTTAACCGGCTGAGTCGGGGCTTATGACTACACTTATAAGCTGATGGCATTTTCAACTGGGGAATGAAGAATGAAAAAATTATCCCAAACCCCTAGAGTTATTACCCCTACCTATTGCTTCTTCAGGTCTCTTCTGCTAAAAAATATGGGCTAAAAATGGTAGCAAGACCTTTTGAGGGAGATGCAGGCTAAGAACATTTATTTCCCCACAACCTCCGCCCTTTCCAAGTCCATATAATTTTAGTGCCATGGGAAATGATCTTATAGATCATTTTACACAAAGAGCATTAAAACCCAGGTCTCTACACTTCTAGTTCAGGCTTATTCTCTATAAACCATTCGTGATGAAGATCCATGGGAACAATTTATAGGTGATTCCAACACTACTGGCAAGACTTAGGTCGGCTTAAATCAGGTTTACATAAATGCATATAGCATATCTCTCATTCAACAGAAAAAAAAAGAACAAAAATCCCTTATTATACGCCTACTCATGCATCATTGGTTAGTAACTGCTTTACTCTGAGATGTTAGAGTACAGTACTTGTTTCTTCAGCCCAAAGGACAATCTAACCTTTCAAAAGAATTAGTATCATCCAAACGTGCAGTCTCCTGAGTTAACCTCTGACGCTAAAATAAACCTGTATTTACAATTACCTGGGAGCCGCAGGTTAGCAGTGTAAAAGCAAATCAAAGCTTCTTTGTTTTTTCTTCAGAATTCGTCTGTCTCATAACACTTTATTGTGATAAACATACACACAGAAAATCTCTAACTCTACCTTTATTAACTACTAGTTAAAGCTAATGTACGCCACGTAGATATCCAGAAACAACTAAATACATATTTTAAATCTGAAATTCAGAGATAATTTTTTTTTAACCAATAGGTCTCATCCACATACATTCCCAGAAGGCCCTATATTAACGGACTTGGATTTCAGTCCTGGAGAAGTCAACTATACTTCTTAAGCTTTAGTTTCCATATCCAAATAATGCCCTCTATTTCTCAAGCACGTGGGGATATGAGATAGGTGATGGCTAACAGTGAAAAAAAAAAAAGAGTTCTATAAATACAAAAATATCACTTTGACATTTTTCAGAAAGTTAACCATTCCGTAAGTATCAGTAACCCAAAGTGATAAAGCTATGTGAAGCCAAAATAATGTCCATATGTTCTTCTTTTAAAAGGTTATTGGGTGAAAGGATTAAGAAGTACAAATTGGTGGTTACAAAATAGTCACAGGCACGTGAACTACAGCATAGAGAATACAGTCAATGATACTGTAGTAACTGTATGGTGCCAGGTGGGTACTAGACCAATTGGGGGTATTACTTTGTAAATTATATAAACTTCTAACCACTATGGTGTACAACTGAACTAATATAAAATATTACTGAATGTCAACTGTAATTAAGAAATGAAAAAAATATTTAATTAAATCTTAAAAAATAAAAGGTTATTAGTGAACAGTAAACCAAAATTAAACACGCCACCAGCGACGATTTCTGATTTCTTTTCATTCTTATCACAATATCATTATCTGAGGTAAGTTTCCTCTAAAATCTTTAACTGGAGGCATTTATGTACTGAATTTGTCAAATTCATGGCAGGGCAGAGACAGAGAAGAGGTATGTAATGGGATAAAAAAAAACTTCTACCACCTAGGAAGACCAGGTGCTGTAGGCATTAAAAACAAAAAACAAGACAAACAAACAAACGAAAACTTCCATCGTTATTCCAGAATTGACCTTACTTCTCAAAACGAGCTCGGCTACAGAGGTGAAAGCAGAACCCAGGCCGTACACGGCCAGCTCGTCCTTTCCGCTGCTCGAGGTTCGTTTTGGACGCCCATACTGTAGCATAGTTGGTCATATTGTTGTGAGCAGTGAACAGCTTTACTTTCTGCCTAAATAGGAAAGAGTAGTTAATTCTAAGACTCATATGTGCTACCAATACATAACTATTATAGTTCCACTAAGTGGTGGATGATTTCCAGATATTCATGCCTACTTGTGATGTCTATTTGTAAGGAGGACCAATAAGAATTTGAGTCTGCACTCTCCTGTCAACTTACTAAAAGGCAATGTAACAGACATGCGCCACTTACCAGCTGGAATATTTTGGCAAAGTTACTATTCTGAGCCTCATTTTCCTCATCATACTATCATCTACCTCATCTGGTTTTTATTTATAAACATTAAGTGAATCAATAAATGGAAAGCATTTAAACATGATCTGGCACATAAATGTAAGTGATAATCATTCAAGCCAGTGTTATTCCAAAGTCTAGTTTAGCTCTGTAGGTTTCCTATGCTATCTATGATCTAAAGGTTATGCTGAACCAGAATATGTGGCACTTCTCATGACCTCACCAAGGAGTGCCTGCATGGTCCTTCTGAACCCCTAGCCCCAGGGTCCTTCAATGTCACGCACAGGCAGCTGGCACTAAATGACTGGAATTGGCACAAAAGAGCTGCATACTATTCACCATTCCCTAAACTGGGTGGTGTCAAATCTTTTTCAATTGCCAATCAGGTTGAGGGACGATGCAGGGAAGACATGAGGCACAAGACAGCCAGAGAGAACCAAATTTTGACTGTGTATCAATTACTATACAATGACTTTATCTAAACACAATGCCTCCCTGTATATTTTCAAGGCTCATCTTATACCGAATATAGTCTTTTAATTTTTAAATGAGTATCCTATACAGGTAGGATATTGTCATGTGCAGAACACTGATCATCTTTATGAACCAAACAGCATGCTACCATACGGCAGTAGTCAATGGAAACACCCAAGGGAAGATGAGCAAAACACCAGCAGACAAAGGCAATGAAGTTACGAGTGTTAAGCTCTGTCATTTCCTACCATAACTAACTTATGATGATCAACACCAAGAGAAATGATTAATTAGCCTATAACCTAGCATAAGATGCATAATAATTTAGATGGAATAAGAACACAAGAATTTAAAAATAAGGTGTTTTTGATTGTTAAGTGATACTAAATACTACGTGAAACATTCTAAAGACAGAGTCTAGCAAATAGGTTCGTTGGGAACTTACTTGCAGGAGTCAATGACATAAACAACATCATTTATGGTAATGCTTGTCTCAGCAATATTTGTGGACAAAATAACCTGTGGAGAAACGATATTAAGGAAAATTACAAATCAGAAAATATTTTCCTATTGTATACTTGAAAGGATTGATTTACTTATGTAACAAATGACAACAGAATTACAGAAGTCTTAAAAAAATCACTCGCATACTGACTGGATAATAAAACCTACTAAACTCCAGAGAAGACTAAAGAGAAGACTTCTCCATTTTTTCTCAATTCAGACAGATTATAATTTTTTTGATAGCTCTTTGAAGGCCAGTAACATCTGTTTAATATCTATGTCACTTCCAACCCCATAACTGTAATGTTCATTATTTACCTTGGTTACTCCACCCGGTACTGGATCAAATACTTTACGCTGTTCTTCTCGAGGAATCTGAGAATGCAGAGGTAGAATCTGATACCTATG
Organism: Pteropus alecto; assembly: GCF_000325575.1. NCBI lineage: Eukaryota > Metazoa > Chordata > Mammalia > Chiroptera > Pteropodidae > Pteropus > Pteropus alecto. Next base: position 8,528,228 of record NW_006432945.1, read on the forward strand.
ACTTCCTATAACAATATAGAAAAGTTAGGGTCTAACATAGGAGCCTAGTTTAAAACTGTTCTACATTATGCTTATTTTTATTCAAAAATGGCCACAACACTAAATTTTGTTTTTATGTATCGGCTAGGGCACAAGCAAAAGTATTTATTTTCATACTCATACATGTGAGAATTCAAAGACTCGTACCAAAATGTGGATTCATCTCCAAATGCTTCTGCATGGTGTAAATCAAATTCCAACCGGGCAAAAAGACCAATACGGCTCCAGGGACATTGAGGGTCTCAATGTACTTCAGCAGAGCCTCAATGAGTTCAAAAGGAGTTTCTTTTTCATTCAGTTGAGCCATGCTCATCTTTGTTTCTGGACCGTATTCATCACCACAGATCAGGTTGCAATTTGCCTGCAAAACATAGGGAGACATATTCTGAACAGTCTCAATTTCTACAGCTCATAAGCTTCTTAGATTTGTTGTGAACATCCAAATGACACCTAATTACCGTGTTAATTCTAGTTGATTAGTCGTCTCAGGTATACAGAAGGATGTTAATTTCCAAAACTGTAGAACCTATTGCACATTGACATACTTCATTTTTCTAGTGACCAATACTTCCCATAGGACATGACTAAAATTCAAGCAAACTCTTATATTTGACTCTGAAACTTCTAATGACTCCTTCTACTGAGTATTTTTTTCCCTTATTACTATAAACTCATGGTTTTTCAAAAACATTTTCCTCACTGATTAATAAACTCCTATGATCCTCTGTATCAATCACCATGTAATTACTTTATCTATATACAATACCTCCCTGTGTAATTCCCAAGCTCGTCGCAAATACGAAGTCTTTTAATTCTTAAATAAGCGTCCTGCAGGCAGGATATTTGATCACTTTCAACTATCTCTGAAATAAGGTGGTATTTCCCAAAACATGTGCCTTAGAATCAATAACAAAAAAAGCCTTCAGCAATGAGAAACAAAGCTGTTACAATGGGTCTTTTTCTCAGGTTTCTGATTAAAAATATCCAATCCCAGGTTATTTCCTATCAAATTCTGCATCGCTGGTTGTCTTATATTACTCATTCTTTTCACATTTCCAGTTCCATATTGTATATGGACATCTTGATAAAAGGTAGATTTAGTGTATGGGGGGTGGGGCACAAGAGTCTGCCTTTCTAACAGCTTCCCGGGTGTGTGGACCACAGAAAACACTTTGGGTAGCAAAGCCTCATAAAATGGATCTATCTCTAACCACGTGTGGTCTTTAAACTGCTTACTCTTTTCTCTTCTTTTTCTTTGACTTTTATGCCAGAGATGATTTAACTCATGATATGAAAAGAGCTTGAGGCTGAACATGAAATCCTTTGGAGTAACATATATCAATTAATTCAAAGATAGGCATTATGGTCAGTTCTTAAACAAGTTTTCTGTAATTCTAACTCATTGCATGTTTTTACTAAAATCCATTCTCTTCTTGGTAACAACAATTTGCCCATAATGAAAATTCGTTTTTGAAATTCACTTACATCATCATCCTCACCGCCATCATCGTCCTTATCCTTCTTCTTCTTGTCCTTTGGTGGAGGAACAAAGTGGGTCATCTGAATACAGTCTTCCAAAAAATATTCTGCCAGGACAACCAGTTAGGTAAGTTCTACCAGCTTTCAGAATGGAGCAACCTTTAAAACCCATTTTCTACTTCAAAATTCAAAATTACCTTAATACCTATCAACTTGATTCTTCACAACTACCAAGAAATTCCAGTGGCAATAACCTCTTTTCCCAATCAAACTCAGTGTTTGATTCCAGTGGCAATAACCTCTTTTCCCAATCATCTCGTGGACCTTAAAGAAGGGTGAGGTATCTCTTACACATGTTCCTACAAAGCCAGTCAGGGCATCCCCTATACACATGTTCAATCAGACATTCATAAAATGGCTATTGTGCACATGTACTATGTTGTACTCTCTCATGGTGTGGGAGCTGTATGTAAAAATAACATTGATACAATAATATACCACAGTCCATCTTTCCTCTATTAGGATGTACATGTAAAATGGGTTCCTTTCAGTTATTTCTCTGAAGAAGGGCCTTGATGCAAAGGTTGCAACATCTGCTGATTATGCTCCTGAGGTTCTCTGATGGGCCCAGAAGTGTCTCATAATCTGAACATGTACCCTTTGAGCCCTAAGAGCGCCAAAGTGCCATTCTCATCACATTATATCCGGGGTACATACTATTAACATGGCTCATCACTGAGGATGTTCATCTTGATCACCTAAGATGTTATTTATCCAGTTACTACACTGTCAAGTTACTCTCGTTTCCCCCTTTCCAGACTCTACTCTTTGGAAACGAGTCATTGAGCACAGCAACTCAAGAGAAGGGAGCTAAGCCTCACCTTTTTGAGGGAGAGTATCGACATATTTTTTATTATTCTTCTTATGAAAAATGTCTTTATTAGCCATTTACTTATTTAACTCCCATACAGATTCCTGGGTATTTATTTATACTGAGGGTTATAATCCAATACAATGTTATTTTATTTTTTTGCTCAAACTATTCCAGCTGTAAGCACTGAGAGCTCTTTCAGGGGGGCTCTTAAGTCCCTTTGTCTCCATCTATTGTTTTGTTTTAAAGCACTTCCTTATTTCCTAGCACTACAAGATAGTCCAGGCTCATCTTTTATATTCCCTGCCTTAACCTTAGAATCAGCCATTTCTCCCAGGACATCTGGTTCTTTAACTGGAAAATGGTATTGGAAATAAGATCTGAGTGTTGGCATGTTCCTTGCTACTGGGATGTCAAATGCTTCAAAGACCACTCAGCAGAGCTAGAAAATATATATTTATGTTAATCCATGTAGTCATACATCTCTCTATTTCTGTAAGTATCCATTTGTATATAAACGAATATATACTAGTTACTTAGTGATGTCTCCAACTGTAATCCAGTACCACATGGTTCATTCAAGCCTTCTTCTCCCACCAACAGTAAGCCTGGCTCCTACCATTGGTCATTCATATATTTGTTTTTTCTAACCCCAGTATGCTTTTAAAGCAGTTTTAGTACTCTTGTGAGCTAAAACTGCACTGGCTTTTATTCCAGAGCTACTCTTAACTTTAGAATTTTAAAAATTAGCACCCTGAAATACCCATTAATCATTTCCTATCTAAGCTGAAAACATTCTACCTGATTTTCATGCCCTCAATTAGACTGTGCCATGATTCTTTTTTTTTTTTCACTCAAGCTGCTAAAAAATGGTGATAACAAAATTTTTTAAAGAATTACTTATAGTTATTAGAAATAGTTGTTCTTGAAACACTCACCTTGATCTCATTTTAAAAATCTGCCTGCTCTGGGTCTAAGATTCTCTGGTTAATTTGACCCTGGCTGCTTAAACTTTTAACCGTATTTCCGAAGATCATTTATAGACTATACCAATTTACATATGACTGTATATAATTTTAAGAGTTAAGTCTGGCTATAAATAAAGGGCAGGAAATTTACTGGATACACAAACTCCACTAGTAGTCGATAAAACGTGTTCTTACGCCTAAGACTGTACTCACTACTGCTTGACTAAAACCCTGAAAATGCTATGATATATTTGATACTCTAATTTGGCCTGTATTTTCAATTTCATTGTCTTTTAAACTATAAAGAACATTTTATTAATCTCCAGAATTAAGAAATTGATCAATTATGCTCCCAAGGAGCACAAAAGATATTCACCCTCCCACCCAACCCCCACAATATTTACCTTGAACTGGGTAAGTCCTCCCATAAACTTCGATGATGGGGCAACTGAAGAAATATTCACAGAACATGCTGGTATCAATAGTAGCAGACATGAGAACAATGCGGACTTCAGGATAAGCCTGAACCACATCACGCAGCACGACCAAAAGGAAGTCTGTCTATTAAAACACAAACACACACACACACACACACACAAGAAAAGGCCAAAATCAAAACAGCCAAGAGTTGAGAAGTTGCAGGTTACACTATTCATCAAGAGAGGAGAATTGTAGCACACACACACACACACAATTACATAAGAAGTCCATGCTAATGAGCTACACAAAAAAGCTTTGTTAAACGGCTGTAAAATATCAGTGAAATTCAGTTTCTTAGGTGGTGTGTAGAATCCTAAAATTAAGGGTTATGGTGAGATACAGTAATAGTTGTAGCCTAATATCTCTGAGGATTAAAAATGAGTGCTATTCAGGTAGGCAAAGGAAGGGAAGAGAAAATTAAAAAAGGGGAAATTCATGATGAGCCAAAAATCAGTTATGCAATCACCTATCAAGTTAATCTCTAAAATGGTTTATTCAAACAAAATAATGGCCAAGACATTTACTATTTAATATTGCAAAGTATCCATCAACCCACCAAAGAACACGAAAGCTAGAACTTTGACACAACTTTTCTCTGGCAGTGTGGCCCTCTCGTCCAGCACTGCCTCCCCCCCAAGTAGAGATAACCACCATTCCGAATCCTGTTTATATTTTCTTCATATAGCTTCATTTCATGTATATGGATACTTAAAAATATGTTAGCATATATATATATATATGTATTTTATTTTTAATTTACTTATTTCTGACTTTATGGGAATGTTTATTTTATGTAATCTTTTGGGATTTCCTTTTTCATATACTAGAGTACTGCTAAAATTTATTCATATGCGTTACTACAGTTATTCTAATGACTGTTTATATCTCGATGTGTGAATATAACGATTAATTCACCAATAGGTATTACTGAAATTACCTTCTATAGGTAGATACTGCGGGTATCTGGGTTGTTTCCGAAATTTTACTATTGTGAACATCTGCTACTATGAACATTCTTGTTCATGTCTCCTGTTTCTATGGGTAAGTGTGGGTACGCAACTATAGTTATAGGGTATGCAAATGCTGAACTTCAGGAGATAATGTTAAATATTTCCCTAAGCGGTTCCAACTCATATACCTCCATGGAGGATAAGAGGCCCTGCTGATCCTTATATTTTCCAACACCTGGCACTGTCGCTTATATTTTATTAATCGAATTAATATAAGCAATATCTTATTGTGGTCCTCATTTGTATTTTCTTATTCACCAATGAGACTGAATACCTCCTCATGTTTATTAGCCAAATATGTTCCCTCTTTTATAAAATGCCTGTTTGTATTTTCTGCTTTGTTTTCTACTGAGTCATTTGTACTTTCCTTACTGATTTGTAGCTGTTTATATATTTCTATATTAATCTTTTGTTGGCTATATTGAAATCTTCTGGCTTGTGGTTTTCCTTAAAGTATATTTTGACTGAACAAATCAACTTAATAGAGAGGAATACACCATGGTTAGTGTATTTTGTCTTTTAATAAATCCTTCCAGAAGGTCTAGAACTATGTTGCCCAGTACAGTAGCCACTGGCCATATGTGGATACCGAGCACATGAAATGTGCCTAATATAAATTGAGACATGCTAAGTGTGAAATATACACCAGATCTGAAGACTCATTATGAAAGAGAATATAAATTATTTCAATATATTTTTTATATTGACATGTTGAATGTAGTTTAGAAATATTGAATTAATTTCGCCTTTTAAAATGTTACTAGAAAATTAAGTTACATAATGTGGCTCACGTGTTTCTATTGGACAGTGCTGTATAGATATTTACTTACATCTTCTATTTAAGAGTTTTAAAATTGCTTTGCCATTTAAGTCCTTATTGTTCTGGGGTTGGTTTTTGTATTTTGTTATGATATAACAATCCAATTTCAACTACTTCCTTAGGACTGACCAATCATTTCCAGTTCCATTGAAGAGTACATCCCCTTCCACTGACCTGACGTGCCATCACTTATACCAAAGCTACATAGAACACATGTTTCTATACTCTATCCCATTGGTCAATCTGTCAACTCAAGTACTATACTACCTCAATTATTATAGCTTCAATTAAGTTCTGATACCTGTAAAGCAAGACCTTCCATCCGGTTCTTCAGAAGTCCCGGTTATTTAGCCATTGAATCTTCCTTATAAGTATTTGTAATCAATCTATTAAATTCTATGAAAAATCCTATTGGGAAATTTGATCAGAACTGCATTCAAACTGTGGATCAACTTGGGGAAAATTGGCATCTATATGATATTAAGTCTTCCTAGCCATGAACATAATCTGGTCCTTTTAAGCATTTCGTAACAAAGTTCTATTTTTCCTATAGAAGTCCTCCATGTCTTTTTTTGGATTTATTTTTAGGCACTTGACATTCTGACTACTGCAGTGATCTTTTTAGTTGTTTTCTAGCTGTTTGTTTATAATATGTAAAATGAAAACATTTATATATTAACCTTTTATTCAGCCACATGGTTAATTTTTCCTAGTCTCCTATTATTTATAATAATTGGTTTATAAGTTGTTTGGGGTTTTCTCACATTAAGTCCTGATATCTGTAAAGCAAGACCTTCCATCTGGTTCTTCAGAAGTCCTGGTTATTTAGCCATGAATCTTCCTTATAAGTATTTATAACCAGTCTATTAAATTCTATGAAAAATCCTGTTGGGAATTTGACAAATTTAAATAAGGCTTGTCTGAAAAAGAACATAAAAAGCTTCTACAAAGGCACTTTACCATTTTTCAGACCTGACAATCATGCAAAAAAGTTAACCGAAACTACTTATAATTTTTAAGGAAAATAGTAATGACCATAATCCATGATATTTCCAGTATGATTTGGAATTATTTAAACTCTAAGAACATTGGTATGGTACCACAGTAATAAAGACAATATTGAAACATTTAATTTTGATTAATTAAAAAAAACAACAAAGTCTTCAAGAGATTCTGAATGACAAAAAGAGGAAAAATTTTATCTGACATTTACAGTTCAATTTCTGATTTAAAAAATCAACTGATAAATCATCCAAACTTTTTATTTGCTTTAGCTCAATCATAAAGATCAAAGATTTGCCAAAACTAAAAATGATTAACAACAATAGCTATAAAAATATCTTGTGGAGGAAGAACTCTAACAAATGTTTTCAGTAATAAAAGCTGGTGACAATTTGAATGACATACTGCCCAACCACTGACGCCTTTCTTTGGATATGTAAAACAGTGGTATAAAAACAAATCATTACTTTATGATATCAATCTTCAAATTATTAATTATATAATAAATTCTATTCAAGCTTTGCCAAGTACCAAAAGAGGGAAAGATGCGAGATAAATTCTAGTTTCTCCCTAGTTCTGGCATGATCATCATTAACATCTGAAAAGATTAGAGCTGCAAACTTTCAAAAGACATTGTTAATCATATGACATCTAAAAATTATAAAACTTATCACAGATAAACCTCCAATTCAAAGAAAACCTGATTTTAAAATTCCATCAGCTATTCATAGTCATGAGTCATTAGTTCAATTGTTCAATCATGATAGCTCTTACTGATCACTGTAATTATGCTTCATTTACAATAAGAGGTCTTTACTTTTAGAACTCTGTGATTTTAACAGGGAAAAAAAGATTTAATAGGCTCAGTAAAAAAAATGGTGTCCAACACCTTAACGGCTCAAGTTCATGGTTTTCATAGATGTAAACGGTGGGAAAAGAAAAACAGAGATTCTATTTTGATTTCTTTTTACTCAGACTATTAACATTAGTACCTTATCATGATACTCAAGTTACTTACATTTATGTCTCTTTCATGTATTTCATCTACAATTACATGACTGATTCCTCGAATGCCTGCTTCTAATTTTCTTAGGAGCACACCTTGAAAAGAAAATCAGCTGGAGATGAGTTTCTATGCTGACTTAAGTTAGGGAAGATAGAAAAATGCAGAGAAACAATTTTCTAGACAATCAACTATGCTTCAATGAATATAACCTCAGCATCATATTTGCAAGATTTAACTCTAGTAACTTAAGCTAATTCATTTTCTCTAAGCTACAACAACCAGCAGGTACATAATGCTTTCCATGAAAGAAAAAACTACCCAAAGTTCTAGTCAAACAAGAATTCTGAAACTGGCTCCTTGATTTATTATTTCCAGCCATTCCGTGCTGTTAACAAGTTTTCTTCAAAAACAACACTATAAATATAAGCTCAAATGAAAGACCAAAATAAAGCACATTACTGACCTACAGTACAAAACATTATACTGGCATGAGGGCGGGGAAGTATAGACTCAAACCGAACACTATAGCCACAGCTTTTCCCAGGCTCTTCTCCTCTCTCATACGCAACGCGCTCTGCCACAGAAACTGCACTGATTCTCCTGGGCTGAGACAAGAAAAAAAAAAGATTTAAAAGCTACAAAATTATAGTTACACTTGTTTATCAGGGTTATTAAATTATTGTAGTAAATCTGTCCTACTGCCAGCTCAGTAATCAACAGAAGCAATAATAGTAATGATATCTTTACGAAGCTGTGAAATTTATTTTTTAAAGAATCGGACACAAAACTTACCGCTTAATGGTAATGGTAGACACTTAAAAAATGCTGTTTTTCATTCTGTATACAAAGTTATTCCACGGTTTTTACAGACAATACAATTTCTTCACCATTTGCCTAAACTCTTAAAGATACTCAGTGATTTTCCAATAAGGGAGGGGGCAGAGCACATGTGGGGAGCTTGTTCTTTTAACTGCCTACAACAGTGAAGGCACATGTTTACAAAATAATTAAGTGAGATGTATGGGTATTAGGAAGGCGAACAATCTCCTTCTCTGCCATATCTACTGTGGCCACCTTGCATTCATTCATTAACTCAAAGCAAGCATTCATTGCATATTTGCATCACGTGCCAAAGAAGGTGTTAAGAGATAAGAAACTGAATGAAATCACTCCTGTTTGATGAGTTTACATAGCAGGGAAAACTAAGTGTATATTATTGTTTCTAGCCATACATATGCTCAACCCTTAGGGGAATGCTATTGGTTAATGCTTTAAGTGTTAGACCTTGATTTTTCCGAAAACTTTTCTGAAAGTGTTCCATTTCTTTTAAGTACACAAAACGGTATTTACTTGGTGGATGTTATGTCCTAAACGTATAGCTACGGAGGTACACGAAAACTTATAAAGACTGAGTGCAGAAAGTTAAAATATGCATACCCTCTGATCCAGTAACTCCATGTCTAGGAATTTATTCCAATAAAATAACCAAACGACTGTATGAAGATGTACATACAAGTATGTCATCCCAACATATCTACTAAAATATTAGAAACAATCTTCGAAAAGCTCCATTATTTAAGAATAAGGGCATATGCATACAATGGAAGATTATGAAGTCATTAAAAAAATTATGCGGTTGCTCTAATACACCACTGTTACATAAAGAGGATTAAGACGGTCTCCACGTAGTGTATGCACACTGCAGCCTGAAAGGATGGAGACCAAGAGTGAAAATGATTCCTTCTGGATGGTGGGATTCTGAACAGGATTTGCTTTCTTTCAAAATTTACTGTTTTCTAATTTTTTTCCCCAATGGCTATCCATTACTTTTACAGTCAGAAAAAAAAAGCAATTAAAAAATCTAATTCTCATTATAAATATTCACAAGCATTTTGTGTAGAATACTGCTCAATGTAAAATACTACTAATAAATGTTTAACTACATACCACCTGATAGCCTAAAAAGTTGCTCTACTACTTATCTCTTAAATAATTTATCCCTTTTCCCTTGCTCGTTGGTGCGTCATTAATTATTTTATATACTGTCTGACAGTGAGTACATACAAGGCAAGTTTCACGAGTAAAACCTCATTTTCCATGTACGCCATCAGATCTACTGCTCACATATGGCTTACCTGCTCCTCCTTTAGCTATTTTATAGTATATTGAAACATTCTATATTCTACGAATAACTATAAAGAAGAATCAAGACTATGGAAGACCTCTAGAACCATAATTAATATCTGTATAACAGTAAATACCATGGCCACATACTATTTGTGCTTCAGAACAAGAGTGAGATTTTTTTCATTTTGATTAAAAAAAAAAGTCACAGAAATTATTTTTCCTAAATTCATAGAAATGACTTTGGATGTAATATGAATTTTCTTTACTCCCTATCTAATCTTTTCCTCAATTATTTGCTTATTGTAGCTTTATGCTGTATTTGGATTATTAAATGTGTTAAAAATAACACAATAACCAATTTAAGTGCAACTAGAAAGTAGAAGTAATGGAAGCCAGGGATAATGTTAAATCATTCCAATGTAATGCTTCAAATTATCCTCCAGCATAAGAGCTTTTCTTTACATTTTCAGTGCATTTATCTGCTGATCTCGCTTTCTCTACAGAATCTTACTGCTCTTGCTTGGAGTCCGGTCTTAGCAGCAGGCAGTCTTACTCCCTTTTTCACAGCTCATCTGTGTTCACTTTAACTGAAACAGGTACCATGTACTGAGTCCTCACCGAGATCAGTGTGTGCCAGACACTGGGCAACACTTCCCAACCACAGGCAGGCGAGAGTCTGTCTCAAACTGTTCTTCCGCAGTATTCTAGTATCTGCCTCTTTGATGTACTCCCTTTTGACATTTACCCAGAACTGTAATAATTTCTGATCTTAGAGCTGTCTAACGGAAGAGGTACAGGTCCCAGAACTGCACCTCTATTTCTCATCTGGGTATTTAAATACATGGTTATAAAACTAGGCTGCAATAAAATGATTTCTAAGGCATCAGATATCACAAAACATATCTGGCTCCACTTTCCGTTTTCTGAGTTCTGGGTTTATTTTACATGAGGGACAGCTGTATTCTGAAACGACGGCATGCACTAAGGATTTGGTAAAAGTCAACCATTACCTGTTTTGCCAGCCATGCCTATTCTCCTCTGACTAGTTTTCACTGAATATTATTAGGTGATAAGACAAAGAAGACCAAGATCTGGATGTGAACTTAAAGAGAAAGTACTCTTAGTATGTTTGATTCTAGGCTCAAAGACTCCCTCGAGCCCAAAGAAAAAGAATCCCCCATATGGTTCAGTTTAGCTTATCAGTGAAGGACATTGATTAAAATAAGACTTAAGTTCTTGTTATGTCTTATTTTAAATGTTAAGGGGCCTAATGCCCTACCATGTTCAGAACCTTATGCGGCTACAAAGGCAAGTTGATCAAAGAATTAGGATTGATCCTGCCTCTAGGTATTTCCACCTTCGAACTCTATCCACATCAGACACACACCTAGTAAGCTGGCTTACTACTTACCTGAGTAACTACAATATTACACTCTGCTGCTCGGTCATTCTGGATGAAGTCATCTAGGATAAACTGAGGAACTTGTGTGGTTTTACCACATCCAGTAGCACCTCGGATAATGACAACTGAATTTTGACTAATTGCTTCCAGGATTTCACTTTCAAATTTCTTCACAGGCAGTAACTCTCTCTCCTGCAAAATCTATATTAAAAAACCTCAGTTACACCTCAGTCGAGTTTCTACCAGTATATACATTAGAAGCAATGCTAAAAAAGTTTGACATCTCTATAAAAATTTATTCCTTTCCACTGGCTTAGTACTCAAAATATACTTTTCATAAAAGGATGTATGTATCTGTATCTCTAATAGAATTGTCCCTTCTCACTAAATTTCTAAAGAATCTATCTAGTAGCCTTGTCCACACCATATTTCCCTCCTTTCTCCCTGGACATTCCATGTACATTCTCTTTCTTCTAATATTTTAATGTTGTTGTATTTGGGAAAAAAAACCCTGAAAATCACCAGAAGAGTTATTACCCCAAATCTCCCCACCTACATTAACTAAGAATCCCAGGCCTGTAACTCAAGACCACGACACCTGGCAGTAACTAAGAAAGCAGTTTGGTAAATATTTTTGATCTACCTTCCTAAAAAGGGCAAAGTATATTATTCACTATCCTTTGGCCCACACCTAGAAAGTTCTGAAGCTCTGGGCACCATATGTCTATCTACTTCAAAGACTTACAGCTTGCAAATCATGATCCTGGTCCAACTGGTACATTAATTCATTCTTGAGATCCCTGCTTATTTGTTCTGGTGTAGCCTGTAAAATGGGCAGACAATAGTCAAACAAAAGCACATAACTAATCTTCAAACTGAATCCGTTTTCTTACCTAGACATCCTAATGAAATAGACCCAAAAGTGAAATACAAGAGTCTGATCTCAAAAATAGTGTTGCACTCACATAAGCCAGGGGCCCCTCATCGATGTTGCTGCTAGTCCAAGGATTCCAGTTGGATTGAGGAGGTGACCAAGGAACCACACCCATTTGGCTTTGTCGCTGAGATGGCTCAAAGTGAGCCAATTTGCCAAGGTTGAGTACAACAGGCACCGAAGGATCATCAGGCTATTTTTTAAAAAAGAAAAACAAACCAAAAACCAATACCAGTTGCTTGTCTGACTAGAGAATTTCCACACAAAAGTGTACTAAATAACTGTATGCTTACTGGGGGCATGATCTCAAGATTTAGCTCTTGAATGATGTTTTGCAGCTGATGCTCTAAATCTTGAGAGAGGTTGACTTTGTAAGGCTCCACCTACGGAGAAAGGATGACCATATAAATCGTGCAACATACATACGAGCACCACTCAATTTACTATAGCAGGGTCAAGAATATGTGGTCAACGTCAAGTCTACGATATTCCCAAAGCCAACAAGGAGTTAGTTCCTTTCCTCGAAAGAATTATTTCAACTACTGCCCACTATGCACATAGCACTGGCCAGACACAGATAATTAGTGAGATCATTTCCATTTCTTAAGGTAAGACTCCTAGAACTATAAATTAAACTTCTTTAACCAGATACTAAACAAGAGCTAAATTGACTTTTACAATATTTCTCTGGGCCACTAAGACTAAAGACTCACTGTCTCTCCTTCTTTCTTCTTTGTAAGTCCAGAGTACGCTTCAATCACTCCAAGATGGTAGAGCTGTCTGACAAGTGACAGGGCACAGGACTGTGCTGCCAGTTTTTTATTTGATCCATGTTCACGTGCAAAAATCCCTATAAGTTAAGGTCGGGATTATCAAAGACAGAAGAGTAACTCGTAAAGAAACATCTTATTTTGTAAGCAACTAGAGGCTTAGGTACTAAAAACCCCCCAAATAGAGAGTAAGTCATGGGGTCTAAGTTCTTTTTCATTTTAACTGCTAATCAAAAGCAATTCCATAATAGTTTATCAACTAAGTAACCAACCATTTTGATTATGGGCTGACACTAGACACATATAAACCATCACTATAAAAACAAATAACCTATTTCAATAAAAGTTGTCATCATTAAAATCATTTAACATTAAAACAGGAAGAAAATATAGTTTAACTTTTGAAAAGCAAAGAGTCAAAAAAGCAAAAACAAAGGAAGAAAAATAGATCCAAAGTGGTTATGCAGACCAGGGGTTAGCAATCTTCTTCTATAAAAAGTCAGGTAATAAATATTTTAGTCTTTACAAACTACATGATCTGTCACAACTATTCAACTTTGGCTTTAAAACTTGAAAGCATCCAGACAATACTTTACTAGGGTTTGACAAACTATAGGCCCAGGAACTAAAAATGGTTTTTATGTTTTTAGAGTTGTACAAATATGACAAAAATAAGTGTGCGATACGTGACCAATAAAACTTGAAAATATTTACAAAAGTTTGCTATCCCCTGACATAAACAAATGAGTCTGTGTTTCAATAAAGCTTTCTTTATAAAACAGACAGTGGGCTGTATTTGCCCAGAGGGCTGTAGTTTGCTGATCCTGACATTATTAGACTAAAGCTAGTAGCTACTCATACTCTTAAACTGTAATATAAAGTTTCCTCTCCTTCAATATCCTTCAGCTTTAGGAGAGATGATATAAAGCACGAAGGGACAGGCACAGATGCCTTTCTGCCTAACTAGCCAATTCAGTCTAATTTTGACGGTCAGATAATGGCTGACAGGAGCTGGACTACCTTTACCCTCTTCCCTTAACATCCTATCCTCTCAATTAAAATAACTTATTGTTAAAGTCTAGAATACAAAATTCAAAATTGTCTCCTGGTGATTCATTCAATTCAAAAGTTTCACTCTTATCAGGAAAGTCCTTCATATACAAAATGTAAAACATTAATGTTAATTGTAGAATTCCCAAGCTGGAAAGACTCGTAGGCCATTTCTCTCAATTAACTGCATCCCAGTGATATAAAGTGTCATTTATTCAAAGTCACAAAACCTGTAACAAAACAGGTACACAGAGGTGGTTCATTATCACTGGAGCACAACACACTGCTGTAAACTTACCGGGTGAGAATAAAACGCATCACATCTTTGCCTTCTTACTTCCTTTATAAATAACCCCAATCTATTCTTTGTTTCCTCAGGTTAACTTTCTTAACTTTTCTTCTTGACTCTATGACTTTTAAATGCTATATACATCCAATCTATCGTCCAATTTACTCTTTTAAAAATTTCACTTAGCTAGTTTTACTTAAACTGAAACTTTTATGGAGAAAAATAAAAAATGTTTTAAAGTTCGCTGCCACTGGCAGACGCCTAAGTAGCTCACCATCTCTTACCCTTTGAAATATAACACCAGCATCACCTTTTTTTCACATGCGAATTGGGAAACTGGGCCCTCTAATTCATATAAGTACTAATATTCTAAAATACCCAAGATGCTACCTTATATCATACATTCTTTCAATTAATAAAGCTTATGTGGTCTACGGCCATGCCACCCTGAACGTGCTCGATCTCGTCTGATCTCGGAAGCTATGCAGGGTTGGGCCTGGTTAGTACTTGGATGGGAGACCACTTAGGAATATCAGGTGCTGTAGGAGTTAAGAAAAAAAGAATAAACAAACAAACAAATAAATAAAATAAAGCTATGTATCTGTAGCTCAAGACTCTAATGTGATTATTACTCTACTAAACAAGACTCGGAATATGAGGGGAGCATAACACTTACTTCTGCCCAGTTGCTTGATATAAATGGTCATTTCTGCAATAAAGCTCCTGTAACAACATATACAAACAAGGTTATGAATTTAAATGTTAGAAGTACTAAATCTAGGACTCCCAAATCAGGCAGGTTTTCCAACTGCTCAGGTAAATAACAGCAAAAAATATAAATAAAAAAATAAACATTTACTTCTGTTCAATTATAGAATAACATATATAAACTTCAAATGTACAACATGGCACAAGACTAATATAACCAAAGTTGATGAGCCAATTTTTCATGAAAAGAAAATGTTAGGGTTTTACATTCTATACTTACTTACTCTTACTCTTTTTCCAAAGGTTGTACTCTGAATAGCTAGAACAAATTCAATAAAAAGGAATTTTCCACTTAGCTTGGGGCCAAGAAATAAAATAGGACCAAAGCTCTTGAAATTATAGTTGTGACTATTTTAAGATTCCTCTGCATGGGCCACCCACTAATGACTGCAACCTGTTAAGATAAGCTAACTGTATGCATGCATGCACACATACACAGGGACATATAAACACTAAGCATGTACCGGTGGCTCCTGAGGCAGGGGTATCTGCCTATAGTTGGAAGCAAGCCTTGACAAGAAATTTAGCTTATTTATATCACATCGACTTAAATCAGGTCCTGGAGAACAAAATATTTTTGAAAATTATAGCTAAAATTGCTAGCAGATTCTAGGGAATAATGCAGATTTTACCAAGGGAAAAACTGTCCTTTGAAAACTATGCTTTCTGATCCTCCCACTGCTCAGGTACATTGTCACACTGACTTTGTGCTGTGAACAAAAGGTTTGGTGAGGCTTAAGAAAAAAATTAATGTTAGATCCTTCCTATACCTCTTGTGAAAGAACTGACCTTCAGGCACAGCGGCTTCAGGGATCAAAGGCCACTGACTTTCAGGGGAACAACATCCACCCTTTCATTAATGACACCGATGCCAGTATGTTTCTCAGCCAGGCTTAAAGTCAATCTCAATTCTCTTCCACCTAGGGGGAACAGCGACACCAGAAATCAGTTTACAACAGTTTCCCATGTGATTGCTTAGTTCAGCCTAAGCAGCAGCACATGTGTGTATGAACACAGACCTCTGGTGTTGCTGTCTGTCATGCCTTTAAATAAAGGACATACTGGGAGCAATGCTGTCCTGGCCCCCCCGACTGTCTCTGCCTCCCTCATCATATCCTGAATTCTTCAATTCCTGATATCAGAAGTCAGTAAGATACTGACATCAAAATGCGTTCACAACAAGCTGCAGGGCACACTTAAGTCATCTAACTGTTCTTAAAGCCACCAAGCGCTACCAAGCCTAATCAGTTCAGAAAAACAAAATATTAAAGAAAAATCCTCAACAACTGTATCTTTCCTTTACATCCGCTGAGGATTTTTAAAAGGCTGACATCAGAATTAAGTATTTTGAGAATTCAGGATTAAACAACACAGGGGAAATCAGGGGGAACCATGCTCTGAACATCACTTTGACCACAGTGTCAAAGTTTTATTTTGGTAATAATTATTTTAAGGTTGCTAGACGCATCCAAGGGAGAATACTGATTTTCAAGGAAAATATTTTTAATGTATTTTGAATAATTTATTTCATATAAGGACTGCAAATTAAATCATCCAGAAGGTTTCCATTATAATCTCCCCTCCCTACCAATAAAAATACAGTGCCCCCAGTAGAGTCTAATCCACATGAGCCTTCCTGGGAGTAATAATTACTACACCCTGGAATGCTCTCAGGAAGAACAGCAAGCAGGCTGAGAAACATACTGTCACTGTTACCAAAACCTCCCTTTATTTTCAGTTTTATAAATTTAACAGAATAAAAGTAGGCTAACTTAACTCACATACAAAGACTGAGGCTGTTCAGCTTTACAAGAGGCCTTAAAACTTCAACAGAATGAACTCGAGAGCTGGCAACTTTCAAAGCTGAAGGAAAATTTGGATCTCGGTGCAATGTAATCTACCTCTGAGAATCTTTAGTGTCTAACTTCACCCATTAAAGAAATAGTCAGTATGACTGCCTCTAACACCACCACAGTAAATAAACTCACCACCTCCGACTGATTTTTAGCTTAATTATGGACAAACCACCACTCATGGCTATGATTTTTTGCTTTTCAGATAAAAATCTACAACACAAACAGCAGATTTTTGCACAGTTGCAGACCTTCTTACACAGCTGAAATCATATTCATAAGTGAAAACCATGAAAAGCTGCACACATTACCAATCAATGACAATTTTTCTTGTGGAAATGTATCTTCTTTTTATAATTCAATGCTAATCTACAAACTGAACCAAATGTGTACAAAAACAGAACAATGAATATCCACAGCAACCCTAACTTACTGTCGACGGGAAAGAGGGAAACAAGCAAACCTGTTGTGATCAGGACCCACTTGGGTGTACTTATATTCTCCTTGGATCTTTTCTTTTTGGAAATATTGGTTTAGACGAGCCTTAGCATTTTCCAAGGTCCAGTTCCCGTGAAGCCCAGCATTTAAATCCACTTCTTCTGATTCTAGAGTCTGTTGAATCAATGAAAATTAAATTTGCACTAATTTATGAATATTTACGGCACACAAATTTATAACAATACTTTTTAAACCATCCTTTAAAATGCAAAAGCTGCTTTTAATAGTTTCTAATCTTAATTGAAATTTGCCAAAATTAGTTTATATTGTATCTGATGGCCCTATTGCATAAATAAGCTATTAGTGAATGTACTGTATTTAAATTGTTCCTAAGAAACTTTTGACAAACTTTTTTGTGTGATTTTGCCACATTAACTATATGAAGTAGGAATTTTTACAATGAGTACTCATAAATGAGCTTTACTGAGATAACTATTTCTTACAAAGTAGATAAGATCTTTTATCACAACCAGGAAAAATAATGTTTTATGTCATAGACAATTCTAGTGCCCAGATTTAATGGGTAGTTTAGGATTATAACGTCATGTTGGAATAAGTTGTCTCAAATAACCACTTAAAAGAATCACTAAATTATTGAGTTGTGAGTATCTTAAACCTTGATGTGAGCTAAGTCCTAGATCACATTCCCGGAGATGTAACACACGGTGATGACAGCCTTACCGCCTGTACTTCCTGTTCTTCCTTTCTTGAGTAATAATCCTTCAAGTTGGCTCCTCGATCCCACGTAGGCCCAGAAGCACCATAGCCAGAGGCCCCAACTCCGCCATTATTTTCTATTAAGGAAAAGAAAGTCATTGCTCTCTTTATCAATCAAACTGTAGGAAGATCCTAAATATTTTAAAGAACATTTTCTTAATTTAGATTTTGGCACTCCATAATTAGAAATTCAGTGTTTCAATTTGGAAATGGGCCTGAACTCTCCATGTCTTACTTAAAAGTCTTGTGTAAAAGTCTGGAGTACAGGTCTAAACTGCTAATTCCAAGGCTGGTACGCAGAGGGAAGCTACCAGTAATGAAAGTAAGCGACTGACAATCCAGCATACAGTATCAATGTAGCTTTGTTTTTCAAGTTGTTACATATGTAATAACTGATTAAATGATAAAAGCTGTTTCTCTGCTAAATATAACCCTAGAAGAAAGCTACCTGCTAGTGCTTGTGATGAAAATAAGGAAAAGCTGAAAAGGTGTAAGAAAGTGATGAATCCTGATGAAAAAGCAGAGTAATTAAAGAGTTAATATCAAGTGATGATCAACTCTACTAAGTTTATTACATGCTTAAAAAAATGTACTCCTCACAACAATCTTAGGAAGTACTATTGTTATTCTCATTTCATAAATGCTTGATCTGAGACTTAAGTAGTTTGACCAAATATCCTAATATATCCTACAGTATATATAACAATAAAAATTTAGATAAATAGAATTCGACAATGGCTTGGATCCATAAGGTAAATAAACAAGTCTACAACATATTTGGTAGGAGTAAATCAGAACCAAGAAAGGGCAATAAATAAGACCGTTTAACCAAATGTTCTAGCCTGTGCAAAATCTATCCAGAGATGAGAAATTAGTAAAAGCTAATGACAACAAGGAATTAAGCTGCACCACACTTTATAACAGAAATTAAATGAGCTGGTGGTTTATCTGCAAATTATGAAGACACTGGGATTTCTCTCAACATTAAAAGTCTACTGAAGTTATTTCTCTTTATCCAGGTGAGAGAGATGATGACCAAGCAAGACAGCACAGAACTTATTCTCAGTCATGTGCACACTTTTCAAGTCCCTTACCTGTCTTGAGAGCCAGATGTGGAGGAAGAGGTCCTCCCATGGTGGTTGGTAAACCTTCACCAGTATTTCCTGTGGTGTCAGGTGAATCGGTAAGGTGGGGCAGAGGGGGTGCTACCTTCAAGTGAAAAAGTCAAGGCAGTTATCAGCAATTTCACCTTCACAGGAACGATTACATTTATAGTCAAAGGAGGCCCATGTGCTGCCCCTCATCTCCCCATGATAGTAACATCTTTGTTTTCAGTGATTATAAAACTATTAAGTTATCATTTCAGGCAGAAAAGCATAAAGGTTGTAAAAATTACTCATAATCCTACATCTGGAGATTGTACACACACACACACGTACACAAATATAATTTTTCCACAAAGAGTGGGATCAGTTTATGCTATATAGTTAATTCACTTTTTTCCACTTAATATCTTTATAAATACATTCAACATCAAGAAGTATATGTTAGGAGTCTTTTACATGGTAGACACTGTTCTGGGAACTGCAGATAAAACAACGAACACGAAGCGGACGTGCTCTGGACTTACAGAGCTATACCTAATTCTGTATTCTCACAGAGCTAGACAAGGAACACATATGTCAAGTGTGATACAATACTACAGAGAAAAATAAAGCAGAATAGAAAAATAAGGAGTGAGAGATTGCTATTTAAATAAAGTAAACAGGAAAAGCCACACTCATAAAGTGACATTTGAGAAGAGACATGAAACAAGTGAGGAGCCAACCAAGAGAGTATCTGGGAGAAGAGATTTCCAGAGAGGAAACAAAGTTCTAAGACAAAA
Source organism: Pteropus alecto (assembly GCF_000325575.1). Taxonomy (NCBI): domain Eukaryota; kingdom Metazoa; phylum Chordata; class Mammalia; order Chiroptera; family Pteropodidae; genus Pteropus; species Pteropus alecto. The sequence continues at coordinate 8,548,196 of NW_006432945.1, forward strand.
TGCAAAATATTTTATATACATTTCCTACTTCCTTAAATATTGATCTACATGAATTTTAATGACTTACTACTCTAACGTATTAGTGTACTATGCATAAAGTAGCAATGATGTGAAATGACTTCTGATAAAAATGAAAGTAAGTGCCAAAGCAGGCCTGCATGTATACATCAAGAAGACAAAAATCATGACTACAGAATATACATCTTGAACATGGACAATGAAGAAAATGAAATTGTTACAAGATTTTGCTTACTTTAGTCCAGTCATCAATTCAGATGAAGACTGAAGCCAAGAAATCAAGAGGAAGTTGAGACTCAGAAGAGAAGCAATGTAAGAATTAGGAAAGATCACCAAGAGCAAGAGTGTGTCACTAGAGACCAAGGTTAAGATCATTCACGCCCTTGTAATCCCAATTACTATGTACAAATGTGAAAGCTGGACAGTGAAGAAGGCTGACAAGAAAAAAATCGATTCATCTGAAAGGAAAAAAATTGATTCATTTGAAATACGGTGTTGGAGGAGAGCTCTATGGTACCCTGGACCACCAGGAAGATGAACAAGTGGGTCTTAGAGCAAATTAAGCCTGAAACATGGCTGGAGGCAAAAATGACAAAACTGGAGTGTCCTAACTTATGGCACATCATGTGAAAGCAGGGTCTTTGAAAAAGACAATAATGCTGGGAAAAATAGAAGGTAGCAGGAAAAGACCAAATACGAGATGGAGCAACTCCACAAAAGTCGCAGGCACCAGAAGCTGAGCAAGGGTTGTTGAGGACAGCACATCACATGGACATCACTCATTCATACAGAGTTGACAAGGAGTCAGCCAACTCAACAGCACATAGCACCTGTCTGTCTCTCTCTCCCTCTCTGACTCACACTCACACTCACATACACACACTCACTCACACTTTCTCTCTCTCCCTATACATTACTCAAGCAATATCGTGTTGATGGGTATTTAGAATGTAGCTGATCTTAAAAGAAATTAAAAAACAACATTGCCATAAATTCTTTGTACTTTGGCTTATTTTACAAAACAATTCATAAAAGCGAAATTCCTGGGTTAAAAGGTGCCAACATTTAAAACAGCATCATAATATCCCATAGAAAGGTTGCTGACTTCCATATCGCCCAGCACTATGAGAGTATCTATTTTCTAATTCTTTCTAGTTCTGAGAATTACAGAATGTGTTTTACATCCTTATTAACATTAGTTTTGGTTTTTATTATAGCAACCTATTACTTTAATTTACATTTTCTTTGCCCATTGTTCTATCTGGATATTCTGTTCTCATTAACTCCTGAGAATTTAACATCTCAGGTGCTATTCATTCTGTCATACAAGCTGTAAAAATTTTTGTCCTTTTCCTTTTAACTTTATTAATGCTGCTTATTGCCCAAAAGGTATTTTGTTAGTTTTGGTTCTCTAGTCAAATCTAGTTTCTGCTTTTTACATTCTCCATAAAATGGCCTTTTCGGTCCTGAAACTTATTCTGCATTTTCTAATATATTGTTTTTTGGTTTTTTTTTTCCATTTTGGAGCCAATTTAGTTACTGTAATTTGGAAATAATTAAAATTCTTTATTAACATGTAGTAGGACTAACACTTTTATTTTAAAACATCACAAATAGGTTTTATTTGTCACAGTGAAAAGTCTGAATTTTAAACAGATTCTTGGACTGGGGGCTCATATCCATCAGCTCATTCCACCTGTCTCATCCCCAGTAGCTCTTCAAGAACTGCCGCCTTCACCATGAAGCTCCATGAGTTCTCCTAGTTCAAACTTGGGCTTCTTCAGCAGTTTGACTTTTCTAACAAAGACATGATGGAGAGAATAAATTGATTGGTAAGGCTTTTCTATGTCTTTTCCAATGCTATCTGGAATCAGTGTACTGAACACTCCTTTCAAGTCATTTGTCTGCACCTCTCCGGTCATGATTTCCATCATCTTCTTCTGGATTTGGCAGAACTGCTGATGCCGAGCATAAGAGATCTTCCGAATCTGATTATTGCGTTTTTTAGTAAAACCAACACAGAACAGACAAAGCAAATAACCATCAGTAGTCTTGACATCAACACGAACTTCAATCATGGTCCGCCATTTTTAACCGTGGAGTGCATTTTGTCATGGGTAAGATCCATGCCATGGAAATTTGTCAGGCAGTTTTTGGCCTGATCATCCTCAGTAATCATTGATCATTTTCTAAATGCAACTTCATCATTCTGCAGCTCAGCGAGGGTTACTTCAAAAGCCAAGACCCTTGAGACGATCAGACGCGATTTTGGTTCCTTGAGTTCGCATGACTAGTATTTTCTTAATATTTCTGATATTGAACATAGCTGGTACTTTCACATCATACCAATCTTTCTTAGAAAACGGGTCAATCACTTTCTTCTTGGCTCCTTTTTTGCTGCCTTTTGTCAGGCGCTTGTTCTTGCTAACCAATCTTGCTGATACAATTTAGTCAGGAGAACTGACTTCTTCATAATGAACTGACATCTTACAACAATGCAACCTCCCATCCAGAAATACAGTATGGCTCTACATTTCACCAACTCTTTCATCTGTTGAGACAAATTCTCCATGGATATCTTGGGTTTCTTCAATTCGTGTTTAAACATCTTTTCAAGGATGTTTGAACAGCAAATACGTTGGAAGACAGAGATTATATCGCCCTCCAAGGTAGGAGGCAGATTTGTTTCCCAACAGATTTGGGGACAAGGGAGAAACCATGCAAACATGAAGCTTGTGCTGCCTGCTATCCCATGAGTAAGAACATCCTTTGTCCCTGACTCAGAAGTCTTGTGTCTTCTGTCAGCATCTATGAAATTGTAGCAGGCCGAATTGTTAAAATCTCGGACTCTTAAGAGTTCCTGACACTATCCTTCAGTAAAAATCTGCTGCATTGTTCTTATAGGTCCTGCAAACTACATATTAAGTTCTTTATAATTTTTACTGCTACAGTGAATAAGAAAATTTTCCAAATACATTCTTTATAATATAGCTCATTTCCCCCTCTTCCATTACAAATTCCTTTTATCTCTTTTTACTTACTGCATTACACTGAGTAATGGCGGTGATAGTTGACACTCTGGTCTTGTCAGAAATTCCCCTAGGTCAGTGCATCTCAAACTATCTGCCATGAAGAACTGGCTTTGAGTTTTTTTCACATAACCCACTGGGAACAATACTTTTGTAAAATATACCAAAAAATGAACTGCTAGAAATATGAAACAGACATACAAAATACAAGCCAAAGCTTTCTATTAGATTCAACAAATGCAAAATTGCTGTCACCACATTCTAGGTGATTCTAAATGATTACTCGTTTTTGTACTAACCTCCTCACAATCTATAACAAACACTTTGAGCAGTTCTGTTCTAGGACTCATTTTTAGTACAGTATTTACTATTATTTTCACATGATACCTTTCAGCATGTCAAAGAGTATTTTTCTACTCCATTTCCTAAGTACTTTGTTGGTAAGAAAGCATTTAATTTTATGAAATTAAAAAACCTTTAAGTTGACCAGTGAGTAGATATTTTTCTCTTATAAACTCATTAATGTAATATAGTAATAAAGTTTGATGTAGGGTTCTATCTCAGATATGCTAAAGGTGTCATATAAAGTATGGTAATGTGAATCATATTACTTTTCTAAAATACAAAAAATTCTGAATTCTCAAACCCATCTTAACCACATGAGTTTTTCATAAGACTGTGAATCAGCAGTATTAACTTTTCTTTAAAAAAAATTAGACCTAGAATAGACTATTTTATCTTTTACAAAGAGCATTTAAAATTTTTACTTACCACTTTTATTTTTTGTGCTCTCTAATTCAGCAATTTCTGATTTTTTATTAATTTCTCCCTGTTTTTTCTAAATTGCTGAGCTGAAAGTTATTAGTTCATGCATTTAAAAAAAAAAAACCTATTTCTTATGCAATAATAAAAGCACTTGACATTCCTCTGAATAAATGACTACTCCTCTGGCACTCCAGTTTTGATAGACACTGTTATCCAAACAGCCTGTAACTATTAATTTTTAATTTTCATTTAGAACCAAGAGTTCAAATTTCCAAATGTTTAGTACAATTTTTTGATCCCTTTGCAACTTTCTCACATTACCATTTTAGTTTTGCCAATATATACATCAGCATTTCTAATGCTAGCTGGATTGGGACTCTGTGAACTGATGGTTGTCTTTTCAGCTTTCTTCTTTAAAATTTATTCTGATATTGATATTGTTACCTCATTTTACTTTGTACTTCATTTGCCTGCTAAAGTTTTATTCATGTCTTTATTTTCAATCTTTCTGATGGAAAGATTTATTTTATACAGATAGCATATAACAGAAAGGTGCTGGAACTTCAAGAAGGCCAGCATAGCTAGAACAAAGTGAGAGAGAAAATAGGAAATGTATAGTCAGAGCATTTGATCTGTGCATCTTAAAATGCTAGTAACAGAAGACAATAGGGTATTGTTTCTGGTCTGGCCAAGTAAGCTCCTACAAAACGGACCCTCCTATAGATAACATGAACTCTAGAGAAAAAAATACCAAAGATCCCCACAACTTTATGTAGGCATTAAAAAGTGAATAAGAGCTAGCAGATTCTGGAGAGGATTTGAAATGAGAAAGCAAGAAACAGCAAAGATATAACTCTTGCTTATTATGGCTTTTAGCCCAAAGAAAGACCATGTGAGGCAGCTAAAACTCCAATTGAAAACTCAATCTTTCTGGTCTAAAGTATCAGAGGATAAGAGTTTGGGGACACCAAAGCTGCTAGAAAGTAAGGAGGAAATCCTGGAAAGTAAAGAGGGTGAAAACTCAAATTCGACCCAAATCTCTGGCTAACCTGCGAACTACACATACCCAGGATAGACTCCCAGCCACCTAGTAAAGAATCAGAAAACTGAAGTAAAATTTGACCTGTTATCTAAAACGTGTTTGCAGATTGAGTCCAACAAAATTAACTGCTTGACAACACAACAACTAAAGCAATACTCTTTGGAAGAACATTATTTAGTGTCTCTACAAGATAATGATCATAATGCTGAGAATATAATCCAAGTTACTTGACATAAAAAGAGGAAAAGGTGATCCAATCTCAAGAGAAAACACAATCAACACAGCCCAGCACTGCGATGTTAGAATAAGTAGTCGAGAAGCAGCTATTACAACTATGCTCAATGGGATAAAGGAAATTCACACTGACATTATGAACATATGCTTATAATGAATGGGAAGGTAAGAAAAAATGCCACAAGAGGGGGAAAAAGCTGAAAAGTGTAAAATGAAAAAAGATAGTATCTGAAATAAAAAATTCACTGGATGGACTTAAGAGCAAAATGGAGTTGGCAGAGAAAACAATCAGTGAATCTGAAGATAATCAATGGAAATCATCCAATCTGAGGAGCAGTGAGAAAGGAAAAAAGAAGACAGCCTCTGAGACCTTTGAGATAACACCAAAAGGTTTAACATACATGTTAACGTAGGAGTCCCAGAAAGAGAAGGGTAAAAAAAGGCAGAAGAAATAATAGCCAAAGTTTCCCAAATCTGGTGAAAGACATAAATTTACAGATTCAGAAACCTCAGCAAGCCCCAAGCAGAATAAGTATAAAGAAAACCACACCTACTCACATCATACTCGAACTATGGAAATGAAAAGTAAAGAAAAAAAAATAAAAGCAACCAAAGAAAACAATACATTACATATAGGGGGAAGTTATTTGATTGTAGTTTACTCTCCATCAGAAAACAATGGAAGAAGACAATGAAACATCATCTTTAAGTGCTTAAAGAAGGATACTGTCACTCCAGAATCCTATTACAGTGAAATATATTATTCAAGAAAGAAAGTAAAATAAAAACATTTTCTCATAAAAGGAAATTAAATAGAATTTGCATCTAGCAGACCAGATACTGCAAGACAAGAGAGAGGATGAAGCTAAAAGATAAAGAATAGGTCATAAAACGTGGAGCAAGCGCCAATGTTTTCAAATATTTGAAAGATATTTGCAAAACTGTTTTCATACCCAGAAACAATCATCAAGATCATCTTGTCCAATCCCTTCATTTTATAGATGGTTAAACCAATGTATTAAAAATCCTAGAATTATCTAGTGGTACAATATACTAGAAAATCTCTTGTCCTCTGGACCAGAGCAATGGAAGAAAATACACCATGTATTTTTACCTTCATAAGCAAGTCAGAATATAAAAACTCAGAAAAAATAAATTGTAAACATTGGTGTAGATATTATTCTTAAAGGTTCTATAAAACTGAATCTTTAAGTTACCTAAGGGATCTATTTAAATCATAACGTGAATCTTTTTGTCAATTATCCCTCTATTTTTGTGAAAATTCAAATTTTCATTTTTTAATTAAATGAGAAATAAAGTTTCTCTCTTAAAAACAGTACTAGAGAAAGGTCTTTGTTGTAAACTTACATAATATAATTAAAATAATCATGGTATCAAAACAAGAATATTTCACTTCATGAAATATTTTCTCTCTAGTATATAAGGAAGTAACAATGGAGCAAATACTGTGTCTTAAAATGTCACTATTTTTATAGTCTGTTTAAAATGTTATCTTTGGAAATACACAGAACAGGTTTTGAAAAATCAGTTTATGAATGAATGAAATACATAAAACCATACAGATTAAAGGAATTTTCTAAGCCCACAAGTCAGTTACATAATTAGAACAAAATCACATCTTCAGGAACTTATCCCAGTGCTCTGAGAAAGCACGATGTCAAGGTTCGCTAAGGAACACATTAATATATTTGAAAACAACATTGAAAAATTATCACCCTGAGTCTCTACACATATTAGGTTAGCATAAGCTTATACATTTCAAGTGCCTGGCCATAAGTGCTTACCCCAATAGCTGGGACTTCTTCACTCTTTACTTCATTTATTCGAACCAAATAGTTAACGAAATCTCTGGCAGCATTGCTCTGTGCATCTTTTTTATTGGTGGAATTGCCCATGCCAATGTAATTATATCCTTCCACTCGAACCTTTAACAGTCAAGAAAAAAATTTATTGAGATGGACCTGGGTAATTCTGAGACTTAAAAAAAAAAAAAATTATAATTCAGTATTCCACTAACAGATAACAGTTAATTGTTGGAGATAATACTCTATAAACACACTGAAAATAACACACATAAGAAAATTCATGGACTGTCTTAAGAAAAAGCGTGAATAATGTTGTCCAGTGATAAGCTAATCCCAAAACAAGAATATTAATTTATATGCTCAGACATTCTCTTCTCAGGTAACAGAATGTTCCACATTAAAATCTGATTTTATAACACCCAAGAACAAGTGCTCTATTCGTATTTATTTTAAGCACTTTGACTTAAAGCAATCAAGAAAAAACTTTTTACAGGACTTAGTAAAGTGCTAACAGCTGAACCAACTTTCCGATCTGCACTACTGGTACAGTGGAAGTTGAAAAAGATACAAGTTCCAACTAGAATAATTTACCTACTAGATTGTTTTACAGTAATGCTCACTTGAAAATGATTTATAATGACAGAATAGCAGGCAAGTCACAATAGAAAACATTATCAAATGTGTAACACATTAACATTTCCATAGAAAACATTAGTCTTTTAACACCGAAATAAGCCTCAAAACCACATAAATGTAAACGGTATTCTTTAGTACCTCACACATGAATTTCTGCCTGTTTTTGTTCCCCACTGCTCTAATCTCATAGGTTGGTGTCATCTTCCTTTTGCCACACCAGGCATACAGAAAATTTTTAACATCACCCATGATTCAAATGTTTTTTTCAGACCTAAGAAAACAAAAATTAAAAACAGCATTATTTACATGAGCAAACACTGGAAATTACCAAGTTGGAAATAATCAACTGGAATTTATTGAAAATCTAGGTTAAGTACAGGATATTTTATCAAACTGCTACTAAAATTGCCTATGAAGACATTTTTATGACATAAATGGAAAGTCTATGACATAAAAAAAGCAGGATACAAAGCTGTACGATTTTAATTACATAAAAAGTATATATGCATAAATCAAGACTGGAAAAGAAATACCCCCCAAAATGATTACCTTTGGGTGACTACTAATGACTTTTATCTTTTCTTAAAAAATCTTTATACAATGCCTCACTTTTTACAATAGGAACCTTGTGTGTTTTAACTCAGTTAATCCTCACAACAATAGTACATAACACTATATGGTAGATACTATTATCATCTTTTTACAGAGGAAGAAACTAGGGCATACAAAGTTCAAGTAACTTTTCCCAGTCACCCACTGTGGAGGCCTAAATTCAAACCCAACCTACTTACTATATTAAGAAATGATCATCCATCATACTGTGTACACATCCAATAGTTTATTTTCATTCCGATTATGTCTCCTAGCAGACTGTCCTCCAAGTTGTAGGCTATATACTTTATTACTAAGTCCAAATACATTAAGTATTCAATACCTGAACTGAAAACAGTAATCTGTTAACTTAAATACTGTGTACAAATCTCTCCCTTAGGCCTTGTTATTAAAATTTGAGAATATTGTTTTCTTAAAGTGCAATATACCATAATTGTTGGCACTCTCCCTCTACTCCCCAGTTTATAAGATACCAAAAGACATGAAACCTGAGTCTAAATTGTAAGTGAGATATGAGACCAAATTTACAACCAGAGAAAATATGCTAAGAATTTAGTTTGCTGTGAGAAGATACTCCATTACTAACATCAAACATTTTTGTTAATGTTTAGTGCATTTTGTTAGCACCTAAATCCAATGTCAAACTGGACCCTAATACAAACCTGTTTATTCTGTAGTCACAGACTAACCCTATTAATGGGACACTAACCCTATTAATGGGAGATTCTATTACTGGAACAGCTGTGGAAAGCTGAAGACATCTAACTATAAATTCCACCCCTGAATAATTTAAAAAAACAAGCCCTCAGGGTGAATGAGTAACATAAAATATGAAGGACTACACTATCAAATTTCCTCCTCCCTAGGAATGTAGTCTCATCTAACTCCATAATATTCAATATCAACAATACACTAATGATGCCCAATGTATATTGAAAATTTAGTCCTTCCTCTTTAAGCTCCTAAATCAAGTTTATCCAATTACAGCACTAATGTAGTCATTTGAATGCTAACTTGGCATCTCAGTTAAAACAGAATTTAAAATTTCCTTCCCAAACTTGTCCCCTGCCCCCCAATCCCAGTGGCCCCATCTCCTAAAATGGCACCACCATCCACCATGTCATAATCTGGGAGTCACCCACTCCCTCAAGATCCTCCATAGCTAACTATGTAGAGCCTTTACTATGTGCCAGACAGTATCCTTAAAGGATCATCGACATGACCTATTTCACTTAACCCTTACAATAACTATATGGATAAAGCATTATTATTGCCATCTCTTTTTACAGGCAAGTAAACTGTGACAATAATGTGCCCTAGGAAGACAGAGCCCCTGAGGGACCCAGAATCACAAGCCAGATACAAGTCTGACTCCTAATCCACTAGCACGTCTCCTATCCTCCAAAGCACGTCTCCTATCCAGTCTGTTTCCCTCCAGCTCCCCTGCCACCAGGACTGCACACCCGGAGTACTGCAATGTCGTCCTCAATCATTCCCCCGTTGCCACTCTGGCCACCCTAAAACCCATCCTTCCCTTAAATCCTCACCACACTCCAGTCACATGTCCTTTCAGTCTCTTCCCAAGCTCTGCTTAAACGCTAATCCCTTCCACCTCTGCAGTTCTGCTTTCCCTCCGCGTCTTCAGTTGACCCGCACCCATCGGCTCAAAGGCCCACCTCCTCCGAAACGCCTTCCCCTTTCCACCCTCTCTAGAGTAGCTCTCTTTCTTTACACTCGTTTATTTCTCATTATCTTTTCCTGAAAATCCTCAGACTTTTCTTTTCCTATAGTCCCGACCCCCACCACGGCCGCAACCACTGGGAGGGAGGGGCAAGGACTGTGCTTCATATTTGCTTACAGCTCCATTCACAGAGCCTGCAGGACAGCGCCCAGTATTTGCGGCAGGCATGCATGCATGCATGCACGCATGCACGCATGGATGCATGGATGGATGGATGGATGGATGGATGGATGGATGGATGGATGGCGGGCCCTAGGCGCGTGTGGCGCCTCGGCGGGCTCACCCCCAGGCGATTCACCCCCTTTCACTGAGCAGCCACAGCGCCACCACTGCACGCAGGCCGGAGGAGGTAGAGGGGGTTGGCTGCTTCCAAGACAGGGCTGGAAATTGCTAGGCGAAGTGTTGGGGCCCCGGGCAGCGCAAGCGCGGTGCGCCAAACGGCACGCACCCCGCAATCCGGGCACCCGGCGCGGCGGCTCGACCCTTCCCCCACCCGCCACCGCCGCCCGCGCTTCGCGACAAAGCCGGCTGCAGAGCCGCGGGGCCCCACGCCGTCCCAACGGGCAGCAAGGAAGTCTTTCCCCTACCGGCCTCCGCTGCCTGGTGCCCGGGAGCGCAGCCCTCTTAGGACCGTCCGTGACTCCGGCCTTCCTCGGGGACGCCCGGCAAGCGCACCGCAACTTGCATCGAAGCGGCCGCGGCGAAATGGCTCCGGCGGCGGCGGCGCCAGGGGGCGGGGTCAGTGCGCGTACGCAGGCGCAGAAAGCGAGCTTGGGGCCCAGGGCACCCGGAGGAAGGGCGGGGCCGCCGCTACCGCGCGGCGCGGAGTATCCCGTCGCCTGGGAGATCCGGAACGCCTCGCCCCTGGCTCCTCCGCCTGATGCTTCCTGTAGTACGCTGGCTGCTTTTGAACATTTTTGGGGAGTTGGGGTCCTGTACCGTTTTGATGCCGCATAATGTTTCGCAGCTTTTGTCTGGTAGTAAGGGACTTCTAGTAGATGAGGTGCCCTTAGAAGACAGTACTGAAAATCTTAGGTCTTAACTTTATAACGTTGTTGTGATGATTAAATGAGATAGTATATGAAGGGTGCTTAGTTCAATACTTGGCATGAAATAGGTGCTCAATAAGTGGTGTAGTGCTTCAGATACTCTAACGCAAACGTCTCCTAATAAGCTCAGCGAAGGCAGGAACCCTGCCTGGCTAGCTCAGGCCACTCACCGCAGTGCTTGGCACATTATTAAGTGCTCTGTAAAACTAGTTTGGTTAGTAACTGCAATGTCGTTGTGGCTTAAATTGAAAACCTTTGTCTTCACTCTTTGGAATAGCTTGTATCCTTAACTACTGTAGTAATCACTGTTAAACTTGAACTCTAGTGCTTCTCATGAAGGCAACAATACAAAATATTTCAAGTTGGGGTTGTTCCAGAAAATCCAGACTAATCGTTACATGGGCCCATATACCTATCCATCCTCATTTTTCACCTCTTTTATTACATTTTTTCTTAACTCTTTTAGCTCATAGTGATCAATCAATCTCTTTAAAAGTCTGGTGCTCCTACAATCAATAAATAACAGTTTAGCATTTACTCATTCTTTTGTTTTCTCTCTTTAATGAAGAGTAAAATCATTCAGGGAAAGACGTTAATTTTTTTTTTTGTACCTTTCAGGGTAAAGTACCTGACAATTACAATAAGGGAAACTCAACTAGCATAAATGGATTGCAAGAATTTTGAAGTAGATAAGGAACACAGCGAAAGTGTCAACATAGGAAGTATGAACAAAAATTTCAGAGTTGGATCTTTAGCACCAAGGATTATGGGGAATTTTATTGTTGAGTTGGTTCTTAGTCCTTGCACCTGAGACCTAGAGTCTCCAGGGGATTGGGTGCCATGACTGGCATTATCTTTGTAGGTTGCCTTTGGCAACTAGCACCCTCCAAGATCTTCCTTAACATCTGCAGCTGAAGCTTCAAAACATGCCCCCTTTTCTCATCTATGACTCTTTGACCTGCTGTTTCTCTAAAATCACTTAGCAGAAGGCTTTCTCTCATTGTGCTATTCACTGTTCCAAATAGTCACACATGGGTCGTTCAAGAGCACGCAGATATTTTTCATTCCCCATCCCCTACTGTTAGCTGGTAGCACCGAAGTTCCCAACCTATAAAAAATGTGAGACTGGCACTATAGTCTGGTAGTAAGTACAAATTTCCATTTCAGTTCTTGCCTTGGGTTTACTATCATTTTCAACTTTATTTTGCCAGCTATTAGTTTAAAAGTTTAGCAGTGATGTAATATTTCTCTGTTGTACAAAGAACATATATGAATGCCTTGGATAGCTACAAAAATAACTAACACATCACTGTACTTAGGATATGCCAACCACTCTTCTAAGAATTGCATATGTATTACTTCATGTAATCCTGAGCTGCGATGATCAGTATGTCCTAGAACATTTCACTATGCTTATAATGTGCCAGGTACTATTCTATTCATTCTTTTTAAAAGCAAGATGGCACTGGAGGTCATTCACTTGCTTTATTTTTCTGAATCCACTGTACCAGTTTCTACTGAATCATTTATCTGCAAGCTCCATGGCTACTTTACTCAAGTTCATCAGACTTCACAACTTGCTTTGTTCCACTTTTACTTTTATATTTGTTTTCTCTGCCTTCATCCTATAGAAATTAGTTAAACTTCAGTTTACAGTTTGACTTGCTTCTTACTTGTGTATTCATTGAAAAACCATATTCACATTTGCTTTTATGGTTCCCATATTAAGATATGGGGCGTTATTTCTTCATTTATTTGTATATTTGAGCATTTTGTTGCCTGCTTTATACCAGCTTTCACTGACACTAATAAATTTCTTAAGGTTATAGGATTTTACTTTTTTTTCAGTGTTAATTAAATAGTTTCACATACCCAGAATTTGCAATCTCTGGATGCTTGTATAGAATGTATTGTATTTGCATGAACAAAATACTATTTCCCTTTTAATAAAGGTAAATGGGATATACTCACCTATTAAGAGTAAATGACTCCCAGATTGGAACACATAGCAAAATACAAATTTGCTGTATTTAAGAGAGACATCTAAAGTGAAAGATTCCAAAAGCTTGACAAAAAATGGAGGTGACCTAAATAAGCCTACCACCGAAAAATAACAAAAAATGTTGAGTACAAAAAAAAAAGCATTGCTGTGCTGCCAAGAAAAAAAAATGCTATAAAAATAAACAAAAATGAAGTGAAGAAATGAATCCAAAGAGGCAACGGAACCTTGATTTACGCACCCACCCTGACAGAGCCCCTGCTGATCTCTGATGAACTTGAACTTCCTTTTACTGAAAGCTGCAGGGGGCTTTAGGAGAAAAGACACAAAGCCTAGTGCTGCCCAACCGTACAGAGGCTGAGAAGACCAACACGTAAAGCCACAATCTTTAACACCTTCAGAAAAATGAACAACAATAGCAACAATAAAATAAAAACTAAAAACCAAAATGAAAACAACAATGAAACAAACCCAAAAGAGGAGCATATTAAAGGAACCTGTCTGTTACAAACTAGATGTCGGGGAGAGGGAGGAAAAGAGACTACAGTACGTGGTGAATGAAATATTTCACATCATCGGTTTTAACATTAAAAACTAAATTCAAAGATAACAGTAAGTTCATAATATTCCAAAATTTTACTTTTCATTAAAGGCATTATTAATAAACTACTGCTATATAATATTCATTTCTAAAGAGATAGATATTAAAATATATATAGCTAAATGACCAGCCCTGGTCATTTTTTTTTTCCTGGTCATTTTGTTTCAATCATATTTCTCTTTGTGTTCATAAGATCTCATTAATCGTTTTAAAAGTTCTCCAAGTGCTGATTTTAGAAGCTCAAAAACAGAGTTCTTTGTTTACTAGACACCCAAGATTTATCTTCACTGAAAATTAATTTGGCTTTAGTATCAGTAAGTAAGGTTATGTCATCCTCAGAACCAAAGACTAACAAAAACCTCATTTTTCTATAAAGAAAAAGCTCCAATGACATAGAATATAAGCTCCCATTAACCACTGTAGTTCAGTTCTTATTTGGATACCTTACTCCTGAAGGAGAAAACACTGCATGTCATTCCCAGGCAAAAAGAGGACTGAGGAGACATAAATAGAGCAACTCTTAACTGTCTGATCAATTAAAGAGAGGGTTAGCAAAGGTAACTGAATCCACTGATAATTTCAAATTCTCATCCTGAGAAGTTTTCTTCGTAATTTTAAAAGATAAATAAAGAGTAGAATTCACACGAATTTCAAGTACTTCTCTGCTGATAAACAGACTAATTAAAGAAACAAAAACAACATCTTAAGTAATTATTAATAGACAGCAGTCAAGGTTAAAATCACTAGGGGCTGACTGTCAATACACTTTGTCACTAGAATGCAAACACCAAAGCCTGATAGAGATGAAACAGCCAGTGATACATTACAGAGAAAGAAGAGTAAAGAGTGTGTGTAAGGAAAGGTAAAGCGCAATCTTTGGGTCCTCTCCAAATCTGTCCCTGAAGGAAAGTGACAGAAATAACGGCAGCCCCTGGGCTCACTCTGGAAGGGACGGTGGCCTTCACTTCCCATAATTCAGGGTGCTGTGGGGAACACACTTTCTTCCAGTGTGGAAAAGCAAAGTCTATGGTCCCAGAGAAGAGCTCTTTGGTTCTTTGAAACGTTGAGCTTTAAGAAGGTCTCATATAGTAACAGGGGGAGACTTGAATTCTTTTTGGAAGCGCTTTTCCTTTGTTAATATGAAAACCACCCTAATGGGCCCTTTCGTTATAGGAACTGAAGCAAGTCTTCACCTAAACCAATGTTTTGGGGGAAGGCTGTGATGTCACAATCTGACAGAGGGTGTTCTAGGGTTCACCGAGCTGCCAAGTGAGCTGCTGTGTTAATAGCTGGGTATAGTTGAGTCACGGTGTAATTTGGCGTTAAAGTTAGCATGCCTGCCTAAATAGCTCAGAGTCGTCCTAGATTCCAAATGAATATTTATTAAAATTCAAGTACATTATAGTGGTTTAAAATTAGAAAACTGTAAAATAGGATTAACAACCAGAAATCAAGATAACGGGGGCCCCCAAAGGCAGATAGAATTAATCAATTTCCATTTCCCTCTTGATTCCAGTTCATTCATTTCAGCAGAAATTTCTTCACAAAGATTTTGTGAAATATTGACTGATTTAAGGCTAATGATTCTTTTTAGAGTTTTTGCCCCTTTATAAGATTAAAACATTTTTAGGTAGTAGGTACTTAAATACTTGTTGATTGATGTGAGATTTCATTTGCTAGGAAAGAGTTTAATTCAAGTTCATCTAAAAAGTCCTTGAGAGATAAGTGCACCATTCAAGGGGATTACATCTCAGTGTACACACCCTGATTTGATAGAGAGGCATTAGCTACAGACTTCCAAGTTTCCGTCCTTTTAATCGGTGCAAGAAAGGAAATCCAGGCTCTTCAGTTTAGCTTTTGCATTGTCAGTAAACTCCCTGGAGGCCTTCTGCAGTGGAAGCCGGGGTGGGCCCATTGGAATCCCAGACACCAGAGTCATGATGGCTTTAGTCTGCGACACTCCAAAACCTAGACAGGAAAAATAAATGAGGAGATGTGCCTGGGACTGTCCACTCTGCCACAAACATTCCAAAGAGGAGATTTTACAGTGACTACTATGATAGCGTCAGGTGGAATAAAAGATGGGAATGTTTCTAGTCAATAAGGTAGATGCAGAGACATAGAGAATCCCTCTTCCTGCTGGAAATGCTAGAAAATTTTTAACAAATTGACAACCTGTAAAACGAAACACAGTAAGACTCAAAGTCAACTCAAAAGTAAGAGGGAGGGACCAAAGGCATCAGGAATAAAGAGGTGAGAGTGACAAAGAGGAGCTGAGGCCAAATGATCCATGAGGATAACTTGATTCAAGGATATACTGTTGATCAAATGACTAGGACTTATATCATCTCTAGGACAGGATTTAGTTCAAGCTCTTCAAAGAAGTCCCTGAGAAATACACCATTTGAGGTACTTTATGACTCAGTGCTGTTGTTCTGGGACTGGTT
>NW_006432945.1:8564227-8585615 GCF_000325575.1 Pteropus alecto
GATGAAGCCTTGGGTCCGTACATAGCAAGGAAATGGACTCAAACTCCTTATGTAAAGCTGTAGCCAGCCTTCTACAAAAAGCCAGAGGGGAAAAAAAACCTGGCCCACTAGCCTAGGGATACAGAGTCAAGGGATTTTGACTTCTGCCAGGGCTGTGGATGAAACAAGATAAGATGAAAGAAATCCCAAGCCTGTGCCATATGTGAATGACAGATCCATATTTCTATCATGCTCTTGGTATAGAAACCAGACAAAGAGATTAACCTAAATACTGAAACTATAGTGTCCTAGCAGAGGCAAGTGTAAAACCACTTGATAGGACACCTCACAACCTAGAGCATGATGGATTCCCCAGAAAACAACAATCATTAAAGATGAATTCAGAGTTAAAAATTACAAAGTACATGAGGACAAAGAAGCTGCCTGAGAGCCAGCAAATGCAAAACCGACAAGTTTCACACCCTGAGGACAGATGATACAAAAATCTGAAAGACACTTCAGAGGTAAAAGAAGGAATAGAAGCCACAGGCTAAGGGAAGGGCTCAGGAAGAGTTGCGGGGAAAAGGCAGGATGGCTCTGCAAGGGAGGTGGGAAGTTTGCCAAGAATAAACCTAAAACTTTTTCTGGACTTGATCCAGGTTCTTAGGAAAGGCCAATCTTTTCCAGAAGTGGAGTGAATGTTGGCATTTGTCATGTGTCACAGGATAAGACTTAGGAGACTCTGGAGAAGCTTCTCTCTCACATTCACTATATTTCCCTGAAATTTTACATTGCCATATTATCCAATCCTCCATCCGTTTCAGCCTACTGGTGTTTATAAACTCTTTTCAGGTTGTGAATACTCAAGGGAGAGCGATCAGTCATTCACAATTTAGTATGATATATATTCAGACCGCCTTCCTCCAGGCACTTAGGCTGAACTCAGCCACACTGCGGTAGCTGAATTGTAATGAGCAGAAGCAAATAAAGGGAGGGAGTGCTGATGGTGTAGAAAGAAGGAATGAATACGAACTGTGTGAGTGTAGAGAGGGGAAGCGAATGAAGTGCTAAAATGGAGGAGACTTGTAAAAGGGCGCCAAAGACCTTTCAGCTGGGTTACCACACCATTTTACAGGGTTGGCCCTGAAGGTCGGCATTGGAAAAAGAACTACTTGCAACAGAGCATTAAAAGGTGTTCCTGTTGAACCGTCCAAGAAAGTGATCAAAATCCCTTATCACTTTCTCTAAAAAAAGTCCTTTTGTTTACATTCTCCGGTAGCAGACAAGGCGGAAAACTTACCTTGTTTGGTCACGAAATTGATAAATCTCTGAATGCAGAACTGGAAAGGAACAGATAAATCTATAGTTAGTATTACTGAACCGTGATAACGATGTAAAGAATTTAGAAGTCAAAGTACAGAAACCCCAAACTAAAAAGTCCACACGCCTTAGTTTCCTGAAAGTCTGTCAGAGTGGGGAGAAGCAGCCAAGTGAGGGTGGCTTAGACCACCCAGGGTAAAGTAGGGTCTTTTCGTACATGTGAGTTTCATAAAACGGACTCGTGCAAAAAAAGAAGTTCCAATGGTAGAATTGTATGATAGAGAGTTGAGACAGGGAAGGTACCCTTATCCACCCAGCTCACGCAGGCAAACCTATCAGCTAGTGCCATCATTTTCGAACCGGGATACGCTAACCTCTGGGGTTCTTTCTAAGATACCGAAGGGACACTTGGCCAAGGCTAAGATTTATGGGAATAAATCTCTAGATCCTCAACTTCCATAAGTGCTATTTTCTAAAAACTGATCATGATAAGGATTTACCCATAATGGAGGTACAGGCTGTCCTTTTATATTTCCCCTTTCACAGTCTTTCTTTTCCTATTTTTGAAAAAATAAAGACATACTGCCTATATCGTCGCCTTGGGACGCCTCTGAGAACCAAATAAAGGAGCAAATCAAATAGTGGTATTGGCGGCAACAGAGTGACAGAGTGCTTCCTCTGAGGGATAACACGTCCTCTAAAAAAAATCATAGGATTTTCCGTTTTTTTGCTTTCAACACTGCTTTCAATGTTGCTATTCAGGTTGTTAGCTGAAAATGATTCAATGATCAAATGTTCTGATTTCCAGCATATGACTCAAAAAGAGTTGAGTGACAGTGTGATAACAAAGTTTCTTCCAGTCTTAGCTACTAATTTATAGGAACAGGGTCTCACAGCACTTATTTCTCTAAAAACAAAAACCAGAAATAGTATTGATGCTGAACTTTAACTCATCCTAGCACAAGTAACAGTCGTCCATGAATTCATGACCTGATTTATAAAAAAAGACTCTCATCCATCTCATTTAGAGATGCATTTTCAGTAACATTTTACTTTGATGTTTTAATCAATTGTACACTAGTAATAAAAAATTCAATGCAGAAAAAAATTTTAATACCCAGAGTTTTACAAACATACATGTATATGTTCTTTTTTCCCTCAAACAGAAACTATAGGACGTTACATTCACGAGTCTACACTTTGCTGCTTTTTTAACACTTAATATATCATGCAAGTCTTTCCGGATCTGTAATTATAAAACTATCTCATCCTTTTAAAGGGCTGTATATAATTTGATTGCATAACTCAAACATAATGTATTTAACCATTTCCTTATAGATGGATATTTGGGCTGTTTCCATGTTTTCCATCTATTATAAACAATGCTTAAGGAAGTTTTTGTACATGTGTCACTTCACTTATACAAATATAACGAATGGCATTTAAGTCTATGAGAATGATTAAGTTTAGCCCTAACTTTTTACTTGCCTGCTTCTTCACTCAACTGTAAATTCCTTTAGGGCAGAGACCAGCTTTATTGGCATCGGCTCAGCCCCTGCCATATGAATAAATGAGTAAATGAGACCCACTTGCATTTGCCTTCTGTAAGAAGAAACGGAATGTAGTAAACTAAATTCTTTACTGATACTGTTTTGGGTGGGATGATTTCTTTGATGGGACTATAGGGAAAAAACATAGATGGAAACTGGATCAGCCAAAAAAATCCCTAAGGATCTCCATTACAGCTGTTTCGCAGTTTCCTCCAGCCTATGATTTCCCTGACATTCATCTCAGAACAGTTTGGAGTTTTCAGAAATAACTTTTTCAGGCCAACTATGGAAAAAGAAAACCATAAATGCAAAGAGATGGAAGAGTCCACACAATTCAGACTTCTTATCGTAATTTAAGCCCAAGTCTTGTCGATGTTTAATTTATTTGGCACAGCTTCCTAAGTCTCCATCCTGTTCCTGCTCTCAGCTTCACCCGGTCTGGGGCTGAACACAGGTGGATATTAAATAAGTTATTTAAACTTTAAGTAGGAAGTCAATTTAGGCTGGCTCGATGCTCCGGACAGACCACCTGCTCTGGTCTGGTCTTGCTTATGCCTTTCATTCCCACTTATTTTCTTGACATACTCCTCTTGGTAACGTCCATTATCCTGAACTTCCCTTGCCTCTCAACCTCCAAAAGCCTTTCTCCTGTGCCTACCCTACTTCTTTCTTTACCTGAAGTACACACACTACCCAGCTGCTGAGACTGGTTCTGCCCAGTGGGGCCTCGTGCCCTGGACAGCTAGGCCGTCTTCCACGTAACATTCACGGCAGCCGCCATTTCCCCCGGACTCTTCCCTAGAGCACATCGGCTCCTGCTGCTTCTCTGCCCCTGTTTCAAAGCCAGTGTCCCCTTTTGGGTCACCCACAAGGCTCCTGTTTTCTGTCTGTTGGATGTTTTCTGTTCTCGGGAGATTTCCAAGGTGAAGACGACTGACCTGCTCTGACTCTGGATTGAGTTTCCCCATTTTAGGTTACTAGCTTCTTAGCTTCTTCAGATACTCTGGTGACTCGGCTGTGACCTCCTCAAGGGGATGGCATGTGGTCATTTTCTCAGAAATCTATCACTATTATTTTTCGGTCACAAAAATACTTTGAACATAGAATAAAAATAAGGTCACTTCTCAGAGGAACAGAGAGGAGTCATTTCCTTAGGGGCCCTGTCCTGATTAGACATGGCGGGAGTGTGGATAATGGGGACAGGTTTGATTTTAAACAAGAAAAAGTAAGAAACAGAAGGAAAGTAAAGAAAGAGGCAGCTAGGTGATTTTAATGAGGGCAGGTATGGTAGGATGAGAGAGGCTAAGAATTCTCAAATGGAAAAGAAAAAAGGCTGAGATTTATGTGAAGGAAAAAAGTTAACCTGACAGTTCAGGGCTGAAGAGAAGTCCTTTCGTTCAAAGGCCTCCAACATCTGGTTCGTCTTTTTCCCCAGGTAGTTATAGGTACTGGAAAGAAAACGGCATATACTGCAGAATCAATAACCCGGTGGGAAGGGTCCAGATCTTCACAGTCCTCTGTTGCTTAAGAGGCAAAAATACACCATATGCTCCAGAAAGTCTATTTTTAGGCCCGAATCTATTTAGAGGATCAGGTGTCTTCGGTTCTGAGTTTTCCAGCAATACTAGGCAGTGCCAAGGGGAGGCAGAGAATACCCAAGGGAATAAGGAAAATGAAGAAAAGAAGAAAAAGGATAAAATTAGAAAGAAGAGAAAAAGTAAAAGCCGGAAGTGTAGTTGGTAGGGAGCCACCGAGGCCAACACTTGCCCCAGGGCACACACAGGGGTGCAGTGCGAGGTAAGGACTGTGGGTAAAATGCAGTATCTGAGGCGAGACCTAAAAGCCTCAAGCCGAGGAAGTGGGGGAATGGAGCACTGTAGCACAAGGGGCAATCCCAACAGATTTCCTAAATTCCTTGACAATCTATATATTGCCTAGAGACCAGTGTCTAGAAAATAATTTTAATAATGATAATGATAAAACGAGAGGCCATTTATTTTGTGCCTATTATATTTTAGGTGCTTGACATAAATCCCGTCTCATCTTCTCAAAGCCCTGCAAAGTTGGCCCGGTTCTTCCTTCTCTGTGAAGAAACTGTGGCTCGAAGAAGGGCCACAGAGTCATCACAAAGACCTTCCAACACTTCATGCTGCCATCTATTACGATTCAACAAAAATGAAGTGAGAATAAGTCATTTGATCTGAAAAAATGTTCTAGCAGACTTTAAAATAAAGCTCTAATTTTACCAATAAAGAAATATCTTAGACTAATTGCTGAATTCTTAGAGAAACCAGAAAGATAGAAGGTTAAATAAATTCATGACAAGGATGTTTCCCCAGCTGCTAATGACTTCCTATATAGTAAGCCAGTATCAGAAAACATATTTATCTTGATGTACCAAGAACAGAATGGTCTTCATATATGTAGACCCTGGAGTCAATGGCAAAGGATGCCAAGAACGTGAAGTTCATATTATACTCCGGTAATAAAGTAAGGAAAACAAAATATAATAGCTGAGAAAAGTCGCTTGTAGGTGTGAAGCACCCCTAAGTTACAACATGTACATAAATGAGTGAGGAGTTTCAGAATACCCAGGGGTCTTAGGTGTGTCCTCAGTTAGACAGAGAGAAATATGATTATAATTAAAAAGACACAAGGTCTAATCAAGTGTACTTTGCTTATAAATTATGTTAACAATTAAAATTTCTGGTATGGAGGCCAAAAAACAAGAGTCAAAAAAGTTAAAATTTCCTGGGGGGGAAAAAAGGTTCTATGGCTAGCAAATGCAGAAAGCCAGGTTTCCTCCATAGAAATGTCCCTCCAGCCCACCCAGGCTTGGTGAAGAAGCCATTAAGGCTTTCCAACTGATGTCTAGATGCGTTAAATTTAAAAAATATCATACACATACAAAAAGACTTTCCAACTGAAATCACTCTTTATCAAGAACATGCTCTCTAAGACATGTCATGACTGTTATTTTTCTTCCCCTGTACTTTTCCTACTGGGAAGAAATGCCCTTTCAGTTAAAGCAAGCATTTAAATCTGTATGCAGGCACATTCCCAATGAACTAGGTTAATGTGCAGTGGCCATGCTAATCGAATTGCCTGCTTTCCCTAAGCCTACTGATGAGTAGGCATCAGGCCACGTGATTCTACTTTCCTGGCTGCAGCAGATAGGACCTTAGGCGGACATCTGACGAGGCAGAACTACCTAGTGACATCCTGAGACACCATGTTTGGGCAGCCATGATTGACCATGTGCATGCGGAAGCAGAGAAAGCCCGTCTGGAGAGAAGGAAGGAAGGGTGAAATAAAGAGTGGTACAGACAGATGCAGAGGTGAGCGTCTCCACAGGACCACAGATGGAGAACACGTCGCCTTGACTGTTGAGAGCTTTGTAGTTCTATATTTTCATCTTCTCTTAGGCCTGGCTGCTCTTCTTCCTCTTGGGTTTTAGGTAATTTCTTAGTCTTTTGAAATAACCCCCCCTAGTTCATATAAGCTGGTTCAAATGGGATTCTATTATGTGTGATCAAATAATTCCTGACCGAAAAATTCTGTGCATGCTTTCAGCACCGGTGTCTCACCTCGAACTGCAATAGAAGCTTCTGATGACAATGACTGAGTTGCTAAGCCCTACGTAATTCTCTTTCACTGAAAGAATGTGGGGAAGAAAGACAACTTCTATAGCAAAGATGTATATGCAAGAAGTGTAACTATTTTGGTAATCATTGCCTCTTATGGGGGGGTACTTTTTTAAAATAACCATTTATACATTTATGACTATTGGGAAAAATGAGTCCAACTTACCTGCCCACTGCTCCAGTTGCTCCCATCACCAGAGCACTCAACAGTTGCTAATCAGAAACAGACAAAGAATATTCACTTTTATGAACGAGAGAGAAAATGCTACTACATAAGCAGCTCCATAAATAGTTCTGGAGGGAAACTAACCTGTGGGATACACCGAGGAGTGACTTACCTCATCCACACCAAAAAGGAAAGCAAATTGGCGCTGGCGGTTCTGATCAACACACTGACCGAAGTCTAAGAGATCCGTGTCACTAAATTTCAGCCCTTGGAAGGTGGGGATCTTCTCCTGAATCCCATCCAACAACTCCTCGGCACGAACTGCTCAAAACAGTAAATGCTTCGTTAATCTGCACATCTCCAGAAAATATCAAATAACATCTAATCGAGCCTGCACATCTGCACTGAGCTGCCAAGGGCTGTTCTCAGCTGGAACTGACCACTTGCCTTCGCCTTGTAGCTCCTATGATGTACTCATCAAATTATAGTCCCAAGCCTTCAGTTCCTTGAAGACTATGGATGGATATTTATAAAGAACTATTTCCATTTTTTTCCCTTTAAGGAAGTTAGAAAGGAATGGGACTAAAAAAAAAAAAATCTCCTAAAATTTTCCACCTAATTGTGACAATTTTCCTGTTGGAGAAGTAATAACAAAAGAAAAGCTAGAAGAAATGTGCGAAAAAGCCAGAGTATCTTTTTAAGTGCCAGGCACTGAGAATACTGTAGGGCACAAAGCAGACACAGTCCTTTTCCCAGTGGGGCTTACGGGCTGTGTCTTCCCATGTGAAGGAGGGGTGTGTGTGATAGATACAGGGTGTCTGCTAGAGTGCCTACGGGCCAACTCTTACACTCAACTTCCATTATAAGGTGGTGTCGATGATCGATAAATGCTGACTCCTTTAAGATAAGAGGTACTTATTTTGGAGCATCTGAAACCATCTAGTCAACGGTGTTATGCTTTTATGACATGGGGTGGGTGGGAAGGAGTAGGGCTTCTTAGTGCAATAGGGTAAGATGTGGGGTGGGGGAAGAACTATGGAAAGAAGCAGTACTTACTCTTCACTCCTGTCAAGGCAGGAATGTGGTAGTAATAAAATGGCAGTGCTGGGGCAGCAGCAGCCACCTCCTTTAGGAAATTAACCAGGACATCTGAAAGAGCAGCAGGAAAAGTCATTATGCGAACACAGGTAAAACACTGGCTTTCCCTAGCGGATGAACCGTCTACTGAAATGCAGCCATCCTTTCCAGAAGCTGAAAATTCTTGGTTGGCCATTCTTACCATCCCTGAGATTACTACTGCCATGTCTTTGCAACTCACTTCATTCAAAGTTTTATTTTTCTTTCTGTAGAAAGGCCAAAATGATATGATCTCTTTCTTACCATACTAAAGTACTATTAAAAAACTGGTGTGAATCTTTCCACCTATTAAGAAGAGCTCATGAAATAGTCTTATAAAAACCAGATACCTATCAAGTAGGACTCTTGTTCTCTTACCACGGAGGGGTTAAGTGTGGTCGGTGAACAACAAGGAATTGCATTAGGATCAGAATAATAGAGTTGTAACTGAGAAAATCCTACAACAAAAAGATAACCAACATCTGGTCAAAGAGGGACGAGCAGAAGCACATTTCACAAGAATTCGATCCTTTTGGGGAGAAATCCAGATACATCAGAAGAGAGCTCACTCTAGTTTACTGAGGAATTGGGACCTTCTACATCATCCAGTGTGAACTCCAACTGCAGTAGCTCTGCAGTTGATAAATAAACCCAGCAGAATTGTTTGCCTTTTCCACGCCACTGGATAGCGGGAGAGACAGTCTTACGTTCTTCAGCTGAATACTGTGATGCTGTGTTCTCTCTGTGATAAATATTTCTGACAAAATTATTATGTTTAACTTGTTGTTTTTCCTTTGTCTTTTGAAAAAGTATTCATGTAAAAATTTTTAAAGCCATGTGGAAAAAAAATATTTTAATATGTTCAATTTAAATTTCTTAAGTAGCAGTATTTAAACCACTTATCATATTAACAACTGTTTTCTCTCTACTAATAATAGGTGATATTTTATGATAATTTCGACCCATTATATATTTAGTTACAGATTTATTTAATCATGCATACAAATAACATCTTGTCTGTTTTTAATCCTTCTAAAATTTTATTTCCTTTTTTTGCCAATCAAAAGGATTAAAAGGACTCAGTATACTTGGAAACCACAAACAGTTTCCATAGAGAAAGCAGAGGAGAAAGCAATAACTTGATATTCTGGAGAACAATAGACGTTTCTGTGAAATTTCTTTTCAAAGTCATCACTCACTCAACCTTGAATGGAACCTGTAGTCTCAAAATGCTCAGCACTTCTATTCCTCTTGAGAAAAATGGTCCCACGCTTTACCATGTGACTCTGACACTGCGCACAACTGATAGGACAAGGGGTGGACGCCTGACCCAAACAGGCACCTACAGGTTGACCTGGTTGTGGGGAGGCGGGGTTGGGAGATGATCTAATCAGATAACTTGGCAAAAGAGCTGAAATCCTTTCACGAAGTATTTTCTTTTATGGATCCAGGGAGGCCAAATATTCTGGACAGCTCTGTGCCACCGTAACTTCAGGCCTCCAGTCCTTAAAACTTTACTTTCACGAGTTAAATATAATCATTGTGAATGAAGGCAAAAAGAAGCGGATCATGTGAGGCGCTGCTCATTTAAAGGTCTCTACTTACCTTTGTTCCATGGCTTGAGAAAGAAAGGTGCAATGACAGCGATGCCATCCGCTCCTATTTCTGCTGCATGTTTGGCCTTTAAAAGAAGAAAGAAGACCAGTACGGATCTGGTCACAATTCTGATGTGTGTAGGTGCGGGGCTGCCCCACTCCAACGAGCAATTCTTTGACACTAGCTGGGTGTCCTACAATTCAACTCAACTCTAACACTACCTACTTGGACAGAGAGTCAGATTCCACAGATTTAAGGTTCAGTCCCCTTCCCCTGCCCCCACTTCAGATGCCAGTCGTAAGCCTAGGTTGTCACCTGTGCTTTTGACCCACTGGCTATAGATTAGGCAATTCCAACAACTCCTCCTTGGGTAGATAAATTTTGCTCAGGACTCAGAGAAACCTTTTACTTACTAGATTATCAGTTTATTGCAAAAGGATATAATTTAGAAACAGCAAGAAGAGAGCTTCCAGGTTGGTGAACAGGTGGAGATTCGGAGAGGGGAAAGCCATGGGGAAAGGTCTGGAGCGTCCACACCCTCTCCTAACGCAAGCACGCCACCCTCTGCAAATCTCCACCTGTTCCCCAACCCGCAAGCTCTCTGAACCCTGCCTTTTTGGATTTTCATGAAGGCATAATTTCATAGGCACGATTGATTAAATCATTGGGCATTGGTGACTAATTAACTTTCAAGCCTCCCCCTCCCCAGAGATTGGGTTGAGGGGATTGGGACTGACAGTTCCAATCCTTAAATCAAGTAAATCACTTGGTTGGTTCTCCTATCCTCGAACTCACTCATTAACATAACAAGAGACACCTTTATTGTTCTTATCACAGGAAATTCCAAGGGTTTTAGAGGCTTTGTGCTGGAAACAGACCAAATATAGCAATCCCTCCTAACCCACTTGACTGGTTTATTTCACTTAATATAATGTCTTCGGTAAGGGTCATCCATATTGTAGCTATGACAGGAGGAATTTCCTTCCTTTTTAAGGCTGAACAATAATCCCCTGTATGTATGTACCACATCTGGTTTATCCTTTCATCCTTAGATGGGCATTTGGGCTGCTTCCTCCTCTCGGCTATTGTACGTAGTGCTGCTATGAACTTGGGAGCGGGCCGCCTTCTGGGTTTCAATTCTCTCCCACTCGCTGGCAACAATTCTCAATCTTTACCCCTCGTGTCTGAAACCCATCTTCCATCTCCTCTATGCCCAGCAGATGGCCTTGCTTTTTATTTCCTAGAGGAAACTGAGGTTGGTTCGAATTCTGCTCCTTACCTGCAAACTTAGCCACCTCTAAAGCCACCCTTACTTTGCTCAGAGGAAGAGGCGCTTCCATCTCCTATTCAAAGCTCTGCTATGGTGGCCATCACTTCGGGCTACTCTATGGCTCTGTGCCTGCTTCTAGATGATGAGCTCCCTGAGGTCCCACACCTTGTATTCTCCAGCACAGCATCCAATATGTAGCGAAAATGGTACTGATTTTAACTTCAGTATAAAAATGAGGCCCCTTGAGTGATCTCTCCCAGATGAACCTACGTGCCTACCAGTTCTTGTGACTCCTTCAGGCTCAGTGCTCCTACATGGATTACCACCTGATCCAACCTGCAAAAGAGAAAACACTGTTGCATCACTTGAAGTTTATGGAAGGCGGTATCATCCTGGTTTGTGCTGGCTTTAGCAGTTACCTAATATCTTATTAATCTCAATCTCAAAAGACTTAAATTCTATAGTCTGCTGTTTAAATTAATCTAATTATGGGTTTTTGTTTTGTTTTGTTTTGTTTTTTAAAAAGAATGTCCAGGGAATAAAACTTAAAGTTCAACTAAGCAGTAAAATTTGAAACCAGTAACTGGTTAATCAACATTTGAGTACTTGTTTTGACAAGGCGTTGTAGATGTTGTACTTGATGTACGTAAAGATAGGTGTAAAAATGAGGAATTTTTTTTGTTGTCGTTAGAGGTAAAAAGTTTCCTCAAAGAGTACAACCAGGAACCAGCCATGTGAGAAATGAATTCATGGTAAAAAGCTTTTTTCCTATCTCATAAGTCCTCAGAATTTGGCCATAAGTGAGGTTTTCTCCGAGACTCCAGTGTTCACCTTTGGAGGTGCTCCACATGGCCCCATGGGAAGAGGCTCCAGTTAGACTGGTCTTCTCAGGGTAGGGTTAGTAAGACTTAGCTGTGAATCCAGCTAGTGGGCATTCTGAGGGACTCTGAATGACACAGATCTCATCCTCACAGGGAGGGACACACATTCCCCTTTAGGCCCAATCATTGAGTCTTCCATTGATCCTTGACTTGTTATATCTTAGGAAGATGGGACCTAGCTGGGAAGTAATACAATCAAGTTGGAATTTTTAAAGGATATTAGAAGACTTGTGACAGGACAAAAGAAGCCGACTGTCCTGTTTCGCTCTGACCAGCAGCTTTATTACATGACCTCCTCATACCTTTCACTGCCCCATGGGGCGTACCCCCTAGTTTTGCTTCCACCTATGATACCGTCAAACATTCCCTCCTCTGATCCCTGTTTCTACCACTTATCAGAAGGATCTGAGCGTTAGTTTTCACGAGGCAACATCTCCATTGGACGGTAAGCAATGGGGGCAGACACCTGCTTTACATCCCCGGTGCCAGTACAGCACGTACATAACAGACAACAAATAAAACGTGGTTACTTGAATATGCTTATTGAAATGATACCGTCCGATTTGTTTTACCATGGCCTGAATGTTATAACAAAAACATCATCACACTGAAGTTGAGAGGATGCAGAAAGTTCAGTAAGACAATAAGAGGAAGCACCACAAAGAGCATGCTGATCATACGCTCATAAAGAAGACCAGAGAGGAAGCACAGAGAAGACCTGGGAGGGAGCAGGGTTGCTGGAAGCATCGCGTATCCACCCCGAGAAGGGAAGGGGTATGAACTGATCATCAGAAGAGCCAGGAGCATAGCAGAATCAGTCACCAGCACCTTCCCCTCTTAGCCCCTCAGGCCAAGGACCCGTAACTGCGAGGACTGGCCTGGTAGGTAGATGAGCGGCAGTTCCCAGCAACTGTGAGGAAGGCGTGTCTTGCAGTCCGGCTGCCCTTCCACACAGAAAGGAAGGGCACCTCTGCCGCGGCTCCTTGCCAAAGTGCCCGGAGCCTCGCGTCCCTGCTCATTTTCCCACAGGCTGGCCTGAGCCTGACTTGTGCCCGGAGGGCACGGAGGCCGTCTCATCTGGGAAGAGCCGCACTGGGTACAGCTCTTGCAGGTGAGTGTTTTCATCCTGGTGGAGCCACTCACTTGTTCCTCCCTTTTGTCACCCACTCCTCTGCGACCTGGCGGCGCTCGGAGACGTTCAGAGACAGGCCTTCTCCCGTTGTGCCATTCACTGTTCCAAACAAAGATTCCGTCAGTGGGACCAACCAATACCTTTTGCCTGTCCTACGCCAACGCTGGGGGAGGCAGGGTCAGAAACCCCTGCTTAAGAGGAGGTGACAGGGAGAAACGTCAGAGGATGGGTTCAGGGAGGGCAAATGACATGTTTCCATTTTCACCTCAGACTCAGTCTTGTTTGCATCCTCACCTTGGGAGGTTAATTCTGACTTGTAATTACAAATCTGTCTTCGTTATCAGGGGCAGAGAGCAAATAGTTGGAATAAAGACAGAGATAATTGCCCATGTTTTAAGCAAATCTCCAAACACACCACCCAGTTCGATACTGGGGCTTGAATGGCAGGAAGACCAACACCAGTACTGGGATGGTGAGGCAGTCATAGGTGGGAGTTATGGGTGAGGACAGTGGTGTACACTACAGTTCTACAATGGCCTCTGCCATAGTTCAACATGGTAGCGCCCTGGGACAACTTATTTTTTTAATGATAATTCATAAGAAAGTACCAGGATGTTAATATTTATTATATCAAGCACTCTTAGATATTCACTTCTTCTCACAACAGCCTCATGAAGTACAAATAATTCTCATTTACAGATGAAGATAGGAGGTTCCGAATCACTAAATAATCGAAGTTTGAATCCAGATCTGTGTGATTCCCAAACTTTCCCTTCAACTACAGTCCTCTCTTAATGGATCGATTAAGGAAGGATGCAGATAGCACTAGGGGACATTACTGGGGCCTAATGCATATGGCAGCACTTTGGGGCTCCAAACACTGAGCTCCGGTTGGGGGTGAAGAAGAGGGAGGGATGTGAGGCGGAGCAGGAAAGAGTGTTTTTATCACTCTTTTGGGGTCTCGAGACCCCAAGGTCTTCAAGGATGCTCCCTAGGGCCCTTTGAGGAGGAAGAATCTACCTCCCCACTATGGCTTGGCACTGCAGGGGACACCGAGTGGTTCTGTAATCAGGTTTTGGTTGACATATGGCCTTTGCACAGAGGTTCTAATCTGCTCTGATTATGACCAAGGTGCCTCCAGTTCTGAAGGGGATCCTGTGTCCGCAGAATGACAACCAACCCGAGGCGCTGAGGTCCAGAACACACCACTGGGGGGAGCGCAACCGCAGGTCTCAGGCTTAAAATGTTCAGGGGCTGATTTTTTCATCTCCACTGTCTACGGATAAACAAGGCTAACTTCTAGGCCTGTGATTCCTCTGTGTGCTGCATTCATAGTCTTTCTTACATTTACAATATGAAAAGTCTGGGTGAAGACAGAATAAAGCCCATGCCTAAGAGAGAGGAGCCAAGGATTTGTTGTTACGTTACCACTTCTTGGCTGAGTGAACTTGGGCAACCAAATAACATATCTGAACCACAGATTTTCTTCTTGAAATGGAGATAGCAATAATACTTTTGCTGTTTTGAAGGCACACCACCAAATTAGATAATCTCTTGTGGTGCTTTTCAGATCTAAAATTGATGAATCTACAAATGCACAACTTTTACATAGCTTAGCCAGACTCAGTCAATGACACTGTGACTTCCTGGCTAGTAATCAGGTGTGAGCTACTTTCTAAGGACTGAGCTAGAGATATGTAGAGAAATCTTTAAAGATGACTTACCAAAAATATTCTTTACTCCCTGTTTTTCCACAAGATAATCCACATACTGACCAATTACTGATAAGTTGATTTCTCTAAAAGACAAAGGGAAAAAATAGGAAAATGCATATTTAGTCTCTTTTTAGAATATTATTCAACCAATCCTCAAGTCTACAAACTGCTATTAACAGTTTTTAAAATCCACCTAGTCAGTTTTTGAAATTCTTAGCCTGCTCTGAATAAAGCCGGGTTTTAGTTTTTCTCCTGAGTCTGGTTATTTCTCTACTTAGCCATGTGCGCCTCGCTTATGTGAATGAAACACTATTAGCTATCAACAAAAGATTTACATTTAATATTTAAAAATCATCACAAGTAATATTTAAAAAGTAGTTACTTTTGTCCTTTTTGGAAAGAGTAATGGTTGGGGTCATAGTGAAATGAGAACTTCACATTTTCCACTTGGTGAGAAGCGAACGTTTCCTAGGCTTACAAAACAGGAAAATTCAATCTTAATAATCTAAGAATTTTAGCACTTAATATTTGTGATAACAAATGAAGGCTTAAACCCATATGTATTTGCTAGCTTTAAATCAAAGAGGATTAACAGCTGGAAAGGAACTTTGCTGTCAATTTGCCTCTCAAAGTGTGGTCCAAAGAATAGCAGAATCTGGTCTTTGGGGCGTCTATTAGAAACGCAGGGTCCCAGGCTCCACACAGTCCTACCCAGACAGAATCTGCACTGAAACAAGATCCCCATGTGATCTGCATGCACTTCGCAGTGTTGACCTTGTAAGGATCTGATGCTTAAAGCAATAAGAGCCCTTTTCTTTAAAATCACATTATTTTTAAAATCTAGAAACCGACTCAAACACAAAGCGTATAAAGCCACCTGTTCTCTATCAAAATACAGGTGGGGAGGATGGCGGGGTGGAGGGAAAAAATACAAAGGGAAACTGTGGGACAAGTCTGTGTTAAATGCTGCAGAATCTATGGTTAGTTTGCCAAGAACACAAAGTACTACTAGCTGGCTGCCATTTTCATTTTTGTCAGTGTGGCCAGAGAATCCTAATTTAATTTTAACCTTATTAACATACTTTTCTCGTTTACTTATTGTATTCCTTAAAAAACAAAAAAACAAAACAAAAAATCTGATGCATACAAAAAACAAAGACATCAAAGGGTATGTGTCAAAAGGAATGGACCTGATAGAGACAAAAATAAGGAATGTGCAGGCCATCACTGCCCTCCACATGCAAATGACGACCAGTCTGAGCCTGCTGCTTGAGAACAGCTGTGCTTTAATGTAGGCAGAAAGCCTCCAAAGGGAGCAGACTCCCTCCCAAATGGCTCAGCCCCAATATCATTACTGTATCTGGGTCCAATGAAATGCTCGATCGTTACTGCTGTTATTACTCCTCAGTGATGAAAACCGGAAATACCTCGCATCCTCAGCAAACTTCACGTCTCTGTTATTACGAACATCAATTATTTGTGCCCACCTTCCAGGCTGGAGCGAGAACTTCCTGAAGGCAGGGAGTGTGTCTTTTATGTCTTACAATCCCTATTCTGCACCTGGCACAGCATCGACGCTCAACAAAGACTAAGGTTCTGGGAGCTGTGATGCGGGTACTTACGATGGTGATGAAATACCCATGATCTCTGCCTTAAAAACAGCTTATGCTCCCACTAGCACGATGCTTTTAAATTTCACTGTTACATTAACTGAGTGAAGGAGAAAGCATATATAAATAACTAAAATATTGAGGAAAATGTGAAGGCTATGACTGAGTTAAAAATTAAGTGTCTAGGGGTTCAGAAGAGGGACTGATCATTCTAATTAGGGAGGATAGAGGAGGAGGTAGACCTGGAATAATAAATAGGGTGAAACTCTGTGATTCCCCTTCCTTCTCACATTTTTGAGAGCTGCTATTTGTCTGGCCTATTCTGGGGCCCTCCTCTTTCTAGGGAGTTGGCTGCACCCTAGGCCAGATCCAGGACAGTATGCGAAAGCCACGCTTCTTTCTCCTCCCTCAGTGAACTCTATGCTAGTTTATGGATTTCGCAAGTAGTGTTTCCATCGACATGTGCTCCCCCACCATCTCCTGACTCCTTTAGGCCTTGATGGATAACAGGCTATGACAATCTCACTCAGCTTAGGGTTGCTAATGGGTGGTAGTTATCTGTCCCTTCAAGAAAGCAGTTTGCTGCTGCTTATAAAATGCCCCTAACCTACAAAAATGACACTAATGGTAGAACTTCTAGGGCAGTAGCTCAGTCACCCAAAAATGTCCTCAGATTAAGAGTCTTTGGAACTACCAAATTCTCCTTAGAGAGGTCAGAGGTTTGAAAGGGATGTCCCCAAATGGGTTTCTGTTTACTTTCACAATTTTAAAATTCCTTTTCATGTTAAAAACAGACTATATTTGAAAAGCCAGAAGATCTAACAAGGCCAGCCCTACATCTCCACACAGTACCAACTGGCTGGGAAGCACAGTGGCTATGACCTATGGAGGCACAGAAGCCCCAGGTCACTTCAGGGATTGATCCCTGCCTGACTGCAGGTACAAATTCACAGCCCTTGGTAGAGATTCTCGGTGGCCCCAGTCACAAGTGAGCCCAGTGAAATCACCTGAAGCTTTACCGTATTTGTGACAAAGGAACCCCAAACAGCAGGGCTAGGGTGGTAACAGGATGACAATTCTCTCGGGGACTTTGCTCCTTTCCTTGTTTTCCCAGCTACTCTCCTTCCCTATGGGTTCATATTCATTGCTGCAGGCACTGTATCAATTAGCAGGAAGTCACTAGAGGGAACAGAAACAATGAGAAGTAATTATTCTTTTCACTGGCTAGCTGTTTGGGGCTTGGTGCTCATAAAAGTGAAGGATGGCCAAAGCAGTTCACTTGTAAAGGCTGGACTGGCTTTCGATTGCATCTTCTCTTCCTCCATGAGCCCCAAGAACACCTGTAAGCACTGGCCACCTCAGGGGAGAGTGGCCCAGAACCAAATCCCATGCTTGCTGTCGTCATTCTCATACTTAACTCCAATTTAATGTCTTAATTTCAGTTCCCATGGGTTCAGATTCTTTGCCTAAGGGCCATGATTATTTTTTAAATAAAAGTATTTAACTTTTTTCATATTACAGAAGCGATATAATTTATTTTTGAAAGTACATATAATAAAAAAAAAGGAGGAAAAAAAACCAGTCAGGATCTCCCTGGAGATGGTTACTCTTATTAGTTTGATATTTTTCTATTCTCAAATACACAACATAGTATTTTCTTAAATAAATATAGTTATATTATACATTATTGCAATATTTTTTCACTTAGCATTCCAAATTATTTCTCCACATCTTCAGATATTCTGTTCTTATACTGGCTACCCAGCATTTCGCTGTATGAACATAATTTAGGTAATGGTCTGTTCTTAGACATTTAGTTTACTTCCAAACTCTGTAAGAGAAGGGAACTTTTATCAAATTATTTTTACCACAAGTAGAGGCCCTGAGTGAGTGAACTGTGATACTACATTTATGTTACATCTCTTTTCTTAGGGTATAAGGAAAACAGAATTTTTCTGAAATACCTTTCCAGAGGAAAATCCCTATTGCTATTTATTTCCTCTCCTGGTACATGACACACAGACTTTCACTTTATTTGAGAATACAGAATCAACAGGACAGGCTCTTTTCATAACTGGCATGATCTAGCATGCATATCAGAAAATCTGGCTTCCCATTTTTTTTTTCTTTCATATATATCTTTCAGCATTCAAAATCTGATGGAAGTGATGTGTGTTTTTGGCAAAACAACTACGTAGCTACTTCAAAACTCCTTAAGCCATGAAGCGAGCAGGGGTTATAACTGCCCCACCTTGCCAGAGGTGGAAAGCGTTTTGTTCTGGGAATCCAGGTCACTTAGTCACCCAACCGTAGTCTTTTTATATATAATCCCGACTCCAGTGGGCCAGGCCCTTTCTGACCAGAGCAATGGGTTTGTTTTTCCTAGAGAATGTGGTAGAGATTCCAACAGCAAAGTCAAGGGCATTCAAGGGAACAAACAATCTTTTCCTTGACATTTTGGCCAATGTGAAATGGACTTTCAGTTCTAATGACTGTGTCCTTGCACGAAGAAAAAAGTGACTTGTTGAAATGACTAAGGAAAGCAAAAGTCTTTTACTTTTGTGTAGAAAAGACAGGAGTTGGAATGAGTAGAGACTTTTCTTTCCAGCTACGTGGCTAGGGGCAAGCAGCTTAATCTTTAGGCTCTTGGTACCATCAACCACAAAAATAGAGATAACGGATTTGTCACAGGATCGTTGTGAAGATTAAATTGGAACACGTGCATTAAAATGCCCAGCATGATGACTGACACATAGTGTTTAGCCAATCGGTGTTGGCTTCCTTTCCTCCCTTTTCCTGACCACCAGCATTATCCTTCCCTGTAGTATACGCACTCATGAAATAACAAAAATTTACCTTTCACTGTCCAAGAGGCTGAGGATACCAAGATAAATAAGATACATGCTCAGTCTTCATATATTGCCTGGTATTCAATAAGTAATCTGGTAAATAAGGTTAAGCCACACAGAGTGTGCTGGGAGAGACAGGCATGTAACAAACAGTTATTGTAAAAATTATTATAAATAATTAATTCTGATGTAATGTGGAAAAGCGTAAGCAGGGTGCTGTGAGATCACAGGGGAATAACTCTCTCTTTTTAGGAAAATGGGGAAGAATCACCGAAGGACGATTTTGATGGCTGAATAGAAGTGTTCAAGTGGCATAGAGAAAGGAGAGGATGGTGGTGGAAAAAGGCAGAGGACACAGGATGTGGAAAGGCACAGAGGGAAGGACGGGTCTGAGGTGTTTGGGGGGAACAAGACTGCAGCAGGAAAGGAGACCGCAAAGGACTTCCTGTGTCGCCCCAGGGAGTCTGGGCTTTAATCTTTGGCCCGATCCATCTCAGACTCTAATATGCTAAAGAATTATCCAGAAACACTTAAAATGCAGGTTCTGATTCTCTGGTATGTAGTTGAACCTGAGATTCTGCATTTCTAAGAGCTCTTCTGTGATGTTGGAGCGCATGGTCCACAGACCATACAAGGAATAGAAAGGCTTAGGCTTGAGATCCTTAAAGAGGAGAGTGGCGTGATTAGATCTGTTTACAAGGAAGCTCACTGGGCTAGTGTAAAGGATAAACTGGAGTTGTGGATATCTTATCCATTCTTGCTTAATGGGGATCACCCCAATATCCCTGATGACATAACACAAGAAGACTGAGGATGCTCAGAATTCAAATAGGCCTGAGATTAAACTCCTCTCTTTACAGAATATGAAAGGGAGCTTGTAAAAGGTAATGAGACTTCCCCAGGGTCTAACAGCCAGTTGGCAGCAAAGCTAGGGGTTAAGAACCCAGATAATCTACTTAATCAAGTTCTTTCTGCCAATTTCCCACTCGAGGACATCAACATAATTACACAGTTGATTCGTTAAGGAGTATTCCTTAGAATTACCAAAAAAAAAAAAAAAAAAAAAAGGATGCAGGGGAATAGTTCTTGTTCAGCCATTCTGAATTGTGGAGGCCACGGTATACAGTACAAGCCAGGTTAGAATTCCCACGATGGCAGGCTACCAGGCAGAATTTCTACGTGATAGATTCCATGGGACCCTTCTTTTTGTCTTGACTCTTGGAAACATGTCAGAAGTACAGATTCCCTTGTAGGTTAATGCCCGCCTGCTCCTGGTGGATGCTCCAAACCTGCTTTGCACCTGTAGGAATGTTTGGATGGAGCAGGCGGTGGGAGGAAAGGGCGCTGACATAGTTTATGTGTCTGCTACCTGCTCGATACTTTTTGAATGTACTAATTTAATTCCTACAAATCCCTTACCAAAAAAACGCATTATTATTTTGATTTTGGACCTTAGGAAAGTGAGGGTTCTAGAAAAGAACTGATGAAAAAAGAGGAAACAGTGAAATGGAGGAGGAAGGACCAGAGAGAGGTACTTGAGAAATGGAGAAGGATGCAGCAGAGTCATGTTGGTCACCTCTGACCCATGGGGCCTGGTGTCCCAGGAAAAGAGCAGAGTAGGGAGGAAGAACACAGTGACACTCTCAGTGGGTCCCCGATGAATGGACAAGACTCTTTCGAGAAGTCACTTCTAGGCTAAGAGGGATCTGATTAAAAAGATGAAAATAGTATCAACCAGATGCCGTGTTTTGAGTCTGCAAACAGGATCTTACTCCATAACAGGAAGTAAATTCTGCCTGCTCATGCAATCACATGTCCTCTGTTTTATCTGCGTAACAAGTGGCGGACACATTGAGAAAAAGCTGATTTTAGTCTTTCCTAGAACTTATGGAAAGGGAGAAGCAATAGAAAAAAAAAAAAAGGTCATTACTCACTGAGTAATCTAAATGCCATCTCAGCAAGAATTTTACTCAGATCTAGCAAAGATGTGCTTTTTCATGATTCTTAGAAACTGGAAGTCTTGACCTAAGTGCATACTGACCTTGTGCTAAGCATTGCTCCGTTGAAAATCTGTTAATGTTTATAACTCCATGATGTAGGTATGACCATCATATTTTATAAAGGAAGAAAGAAGCTTAAAAAAGCCAGGATTCTGACTGTTTTGGCAGATCGACTCCTCTAACAGGTCAAAAACATTTAGATCCAGGAGGTGGATGAATCCCCTTTTTCTAAGTAGCAATGTCCAGGCAAGAGCTATATATCGTGCACAGACATGTATGGCACATGAGCATTATCTGACAGTCTAAACAAATGGACTGCATTCTATTTCATCTGCAAGTCAAAATAATTGTTTGGGTAATGATTTCTCAGCAATCATCTGTTGTTACCTCCCACTCCTGCAGGCTCCCCAACATTTAACCAATGTGGAAATGAGGCTTTCAACATCCCTAAGGGGTTCCTCTTAAGCTACCTTCTCCACCTTCATCACATCTACGCACAGCCTGGGCTGGAACCACACAGACGTCTAGAGACAGGCCCTAGAGGGCCAGGCCAGTGCTGG
>NW_006432945.1:8585627-8607787 GCF_000325575.1 Pteropus alecto
CGTCCAACTCCTGGCATTCTTTGCAAAAGCCAAGGCTGCGATAAAATCCAAGAACTTGCACTACGGAACTACAGACCCTGGGAGAAAAGCGAGCTGCCTATCTCTGCGCTGTCTGTAATAGGGAGACCTGTTCTCTGACTTGGGGTCAGAGACAGTGCAGAGGACGAATGACAGACGCTGCCATTTGGCAACCATACTACAGAGGAGAAGAGTCTAAGTGACTATTACTTAGAGGACACCTGTCCGCTACGGTGGAGCAAGAGCAGACACCGTTGACCCCAAACGATAGTTACCCATGCTCAGTCATCGGCGTGATGGTCGCAGCAACAAGACCTTGAAGTCTCTTCTTTGGGGAGGCCATTGAGCTGCTGTAAAAGGTCTGGAAAACATACAACATAATTCCCCTCTTCTTCAAGGAATGTCGATTAATGATAAACCTCCCGAGCAAGGTCCGTTCCCAGTTTAGAACTAGGAAAAATTCTTACGATCACGCAAACTCAGAGAGCAAGTGAGAAGAATGTAGAATTTCAGGGCCTAATTCTATAGAGGAGGAAACTGTTTTTTAAAGACAAGAGAGCAATGTGCTGGGAAAATACCATTGGAAAATCTCTCATTTTATCTATCTAGATGATGGAGGCAATCAGAAACTCAAAGAGCAGAGGCGGAAAACAACAGACCCAAGAAAGCACATGAACTTAACTCAGGGAACCCAAATATATAAAGAATTACTATTACTTAAATTGAGATATGGTCAGGAGAAAAGGGACATTCTTATCTTTTTCCATACTTTCCTGCTGTTAAGCAAGAATCTCACCTAAAACCGCACTTACAATATTAAGGCTCTCATGTAATCTATGTAAGTATCTTTGGATTTACCTAACTATCCTTTTGGATTCTAATTTTGACCAGTTTTGTTCTGTTTTCCCAGCTCTATTTAAACCACATAAAGACAATCGCAATTATTCATTCGCCTCTCCCCACTAGACCAAGCTCCCCAGGAAAGGGAATATATTTTATTCGCCTTTGCCTTCCCTGCACTGAGTGTTCCTTGAACTCCTGGTGTCCAATTAAAAACTGATGAATTTTTGGTTGATTGAATGAAGTGTTCAGATTGTAGCTGGATGCTAACTTCTACCGGTAGAGAGTCAGCCTGACCTCACTCATTTGGGGCAAAAGGATCCCTCGTCATCTGTCAGAGAGCATATCTGTCCAGTGTAAAAAAGCCAAGAAATTGTCCAAAACAAGCAATGAGGGGCAACACAACATCCTGGTTAATAGCCTTGATTCCATGGCTTGACTGCCTGATTCAACTTCCAGCTCTGCCACTTACTAGTTATAGAAAATGTTATTATTTTTTGAACAGTAAGACATAAAAATTTGAAGCCACAAATGCAAAGTCTAACCATTGAAGAAATAATCAGATAGCATTTAATGACAATTATACAAAAGATGGTTGGCTTAGAGCAAATACAGTGATATCTCTAGGTAATCAACAAGAGGGGGTATATTATCGTTTTGAGGACACTGGCACATTTAAAAACCCATTGCAACTGTTATTTAACCTCTCTGTGCTTCGACTTTCCCTTCTGTAAATGGGGATAATAGTAATCATATTTCATAGGGTTGTCGAGAGAGTTAAGTGCATTAATTCTTGTAAAGTGATTAACCACAGTGCCAGACACACAGTACGTACAAGTTCAGCCCCCTCCATGAAGTCTCGTCTGACGGCTGTAGGACGTTAGTAAGTACTACTATTATTATTCCCTTATCAGCATCCTTTCCTGTCATCTCAGCTCTACTGGTACCTCCTCCTCAAACCCAACTACTGTTGTCTATTCAGGGACTAAGTCATTTCAATTCTGTTATCTTCCTTCCTGCAAATCTTCCCTCCCCCATTACTGCCCTCTCATAACTTACCCTTTGTTACCTCTTATCTATACCAATGGGCACAACTCAGGTCTCAGGGGCCCACGGGGGCTCAAGAAGGCTCAAGTGATAAGAGTCCCAAGAGTTGAGTTCAGCCCTAAAAGTCCCCTAAATCGAACAGTACTAGGCTGTTCACACAAGACTTCCATATTCTTATACTTTTAGCTGCATTTATTTCATACTTAG
Organism: Pteropus alecto; assembly: GCF_000325575.1. Lineage (NCBI taxonomy): Eukaryota > Metazoa > Chordata > Mammalia > Chiroptera > Pteropodidae > Pteropus > Pteropus alecto. The sequence goes on from NW_006432945.1 coordinate 8,587,740, forward strand.
GACAGTTTCACTGATATTCTTAGGATGGTCCAGAAGCTCAGACTGGAGGTTATGTCTCTGACTGAAAGAAATCAAGTTAAGCGACTGAAGTATAGTTTGATTGGTTAAAATATTCAAGGGGAGAATGACATGGGAATTGGAGATCACCGTCCTAATCCCCATCCTCTTCTCCTCCTTCAAACTACCAGATTAATCTTCCGGTAGCATGAACATGTCCGTCCTTGCCTTTTGTCCTGCTCAGGAAATGCCAATAACTGCCCCCCTGGCTTCCAAGAAATAAATCAAACTCCCTGGTCTGGGTCTCTGTACAGATCTCTAGCCTAGCCTCGCTGGTCCCAGTTGCTGCTACCTACCCTGTCCTATCTCCTACTTCAACCCCTTCAGACTAGCCAACTTTTAAAACTCACTTTAAAAGCTAGGGAACATTCCCTGACCCTCCAAGATGAATATAATTGTGTACCCAAACACTTGCTTTTTATTAAGAGTTGTCTTCTCTTCTAGACTGTAAGCCATGTGGCAGGCACAGCTTAAAATGTTTTTACCTTTGTACAGAGCAAAACACGAAGTAAATGAGTAGTTTGCTGACTTTGTGAACTGTGAAACTCTTACAGGAAAACACGGGGTAAGAGGTCATGACAGCCTGTAAGTGAAGAATCATCAATATTTTGTAAGTTAAAGTTTTTAATAAATATGGTACTGTTATGCCTCGAAACTTTTTATAGCGTCTATCCAAAGCAAATGGTTAGACTGTTCTTCAGCCTAAGCCTTATTGTGAATTTAGGATGTTATGACTGAAAACTGGGGAAAAGGTGTTACTCCTGAAATCAGACGCCTCCACAGACAAGAACACTCAGTGCAAAGAATTCGGGTTGATCTAGTTAATGCTCTGAAAAGGGCAAAGTTTAAAAAAAAAAAAAAGAAAGGAAAGAAAGAAAAGAAAAGAGAAAAGAAAAGAAGAAGAAAGAAAAAAGAAAAGAAAAAAAAAGAAAAGGAAAAAAAAAAGAAAAGAAAAAACGAAGTCTCTCGGAGGAAGAGGATGCGGCGCTGGGCCAGGAGAATGACTTGACAAAGAAATACTTGGAGAAGAAGAAAGAGAGAAACTAAAATCAAAACAAAACAAAACAAAAACCCCACAGAAATACAACCAATTTTCCAGAAAATGAAGAGACTGTATCAGAATTCATCGCTAGAGTTCTCCGCTCGGTCGCTGATTCTGGAGAAAGGGATCCTCCGAGACCCGCTGCGCGGCGCCGAGGGAATCCAGGGGGCTGGGTCCCTCCGTCCCCGCCCGTCTCGACTCCTGCTCCGGCCCGGAGGGTGTCGCCTTCACACTCCCCTTGGCTCCGTTTCCCGCCCTCCGCCTTCCCCTGCTCCTCCGGCAGCCGCGGCTCCCGGACCCCCGCGTCCCGCCCGTCCACGCCGGCGCGCACCGCGCTCACCCAGACGCCTCCGGTGCAGCGTCGCCGCTCCGCTCCGCTCTGCTCCGCCGCGGGGCCCCGCACCGCGCGCCCACCACGCCCGGGGTCCCTGGGGACTGTAGTTCGGCGCCTCTTCCCGCGGCGAGCGCCGGGCGGCGCGGACACGCAGAGTTACGCGGAGTCGCGCGCCCTGCACCCCAAGACGTTCTGCACGCGGGGAGCTGGCGCTCCGCTGGGTGCGCCCCGACCGATGTGGGCTGAGGGAAGCCTCGGGCGCCGCCCCGCCCCCCGAGAGCTGCGAGCGGCTGCGCTTGCACGTGGGTGTCGCCTGTCCTCTCCTGTCCCTTCCTCTTCTGCGCTGCCCGGCCTCCCGCTTGCGGACGCCTCCTGGGCGTCCTGACTTTCCTTCTGTCCCGGGCCCTGCAGCAACAGGTGCTTCGTGGTTCTGGGCTTTGAACTTCCGGCGGCTGTTGGAGAAGGCGCTGCGCATCAGGCCGGCGCCCCTGCCCCAGCCCCGCACACTCCCATGGTAAAAAGAGACCTGAGCCAGTGTTAGAAGTGGATTAGGTGCTAACGCAGAAGCTTTTCTGGCGTATTCTTGAGAACAACTGAAAGAGTTTTGAAAGGGAAAAATGTTTTTAACCCAAATATCTCCACTTGCAGGGATGTCAAGTTCATTTTCTAATATCACGTACTATGTTAATAAACCGGAAACACAGCCATAAACACGTCCTCAGCTGTTTGTTGCTGATGTGAATTAACTTCAGTTTTCCATAAAAGGTAATGGCTGATGCTTATTATTTCACCTAAAGAAAATAAGTTCTCCAAAGGGCTTACTAGTTTTCAAAGTGCTTTTAAATCCATTATAATCGTTCTTCCATTGCACATGGCCCCAGGAATTAATTGATTAATTCATACAACAATGTGATGTGGTGGGCACTATTTCTTTAATTCATATTTTACCGATGAGGAAGCATCATTCCAGAGCAGTTCAGACACAGGCGTTGAAAGAGCTTAAGTGATTTGCCAAAGGCCATAGAGCCAGGCGTGGTTGAGTTGTGAGTATATTTCAGGTAGTTTGGAAGCTGATACCTTTAACTGCTACTCTATGGTATCCTGCAAAAAAGGAAGGAAGGAAGGAAGGAAAGAAAGAAAGAAAGGAAAGGAAGGAAGAAAGGAAGGAAGGAAGGAAGGAAGGGAGGAGTGTGTGTGTGTGTGTGTGCGTGTGTGTGTGTGTGTGTGTGTGAGGAGTCAGAAGAGTGTTTCAGAAAAGTCTTCCTGGGGGAAGCGACACCTGAGCTAAGTCCTGGACTAGAGTGGGGCTTAGGAGAAGGGGGCGACAGCAAAAGGTTCGCTACTGGTCTGCAGCCCTCTAACAACGCTTTGCTGTTGATAAGTGGCAAGGGCTCTGGTGACGTTGAAAATCATCACCACTTTTCATGCTTTTATTTCTTGGCCTCTGACTCCACTGTGAGGTGCTCAAGGCAGGCACCAAGTCCTGTTTCTTTGTTTTATCACAGAGCACAGCGCCTATCCACCTGCGGGCCAAGAGGGTGGGCTTGGAGACATTTACTCCCTTCAGCTCCCCTTTTTCTTTTACAAAATGTATTGGGCTTCCACATCGTGTTTTGTTCACTACAATTGAAGTTTGAAGCCCCCAGTGATGGAGAGAAAAGAGCTTGGGGCATATAGTGTATTGTGATTGATCAGACTGGCCACACGTTCCACCCTTGGAGCAGAATGTGGCGCCCCATCACAGGCTCCAGGTTCCTAAACTGACCGTGTGTGGAGGGCGGGCCCCCCCACCCCCGAAAGGTTCCCTCATCTCATAATTTTGCCCTAACTAGAAAAGAGGAAACGGACTTTAGAGAGTCAAGTACTGCTACATTGGGGATCACCCATGAAGGAAGGAGAAAGGAAGTTGGATCCTGAAGTGTTGCCATCTGATGTGGAGCAGAGAAAGGTCTGTCCCTCGGTGAACAAGAGTCCCTTCCATTCAGTGTAAAGAACACAAAACCGAGTCACAAGTATGAGAATTACTCCTGGAAACTCTGACTGCGTGGTTGTGTCAGTGGGGCTGGTAACAAGCTGGGATTTATTTTTGTATCGAAGTTCAAACATCTTCACAGAGAAGGGAGCTGGCCATGATTAGAAGTTGGACAGATTGCTGATCTCTAGGACAAAGACCCTTCCCTTTTTAGGGCTTACCTTCTGGAGCTGACTGACAACTAGTATAGGGACATCTCTTGAGGGGAGAAAAATGCTGTGCATAATTTGGTTTCAGAGAACGCTTTGGGGTCACAGGAAGGGAATTTTGAGAGCAGGATTGTATAGTCAAGCTCAAGCGTCTCCCAGCTCAGCCCTTTGTGAACACATCTTGGTTTCCTAAGGAGAAGCAGTTCAAAGAAAAAGGAGATTCAAACAGGAGATGCATTTTCATATTTGGCATTCTTGATCTGGCATCTGCGACTCTAGATTTTTTTAAATAATAGCTTTGTTGAGATTCAGTTCACTTACTCAACAATTCACCTATTTTAAGTATACAATAGTTAATAGTCTTTTTATTCAGAGTTATGCAAGCATTGCCACAGTTTTAGAGCATTTTCATCATCCCTCTCCCACAAACACACCTCTACCCATTAGCGGTCACTCTGCTTTCCCCTCTTCCTTCCTGCCCCCAACTCTAAACAACCACTAATCTTTCTGTTTCTATAGATTTGCCTATTCCAGACATTTCATATAAATGGAATCATGCATTATGTGGTCTTTTGTGTCTGGCTTCTTCCCCTTAGAGTAATATTTTCAATGTATCAGTACTTCATTCCTTTTTTATGGCCAAATAATACTCCATTATATGGAGATACCACATTTTGTTTATTCATTCATTAGTTGATGGACATTTGAGTTGTTTCTGTTTGGGGGCTACTATGAATAAGCTACAATTTTGACTGTAGGTTTTAAACTTCGTGGAATTATATAGTGTCCTTGTTCCTGTGAAATTAGTTTATAGCCTCCAGCATCTGTTCAGTTTCTTAGAAGCTCCAAGCTCTTACCAAGATCGGGGCTTTTACACGCACACAGGATGCTCTTCACCGGGCTGACTTCTACTCATCTTTCATATCATAGTTCAAATGAATCTTCCTGAAAGGTCACCTCTCGCAGACCCTCCCAATCTAGGTGACATGTCTTCCTCATAACGCCCGTGCTTTCCCTTCGTATCACAGCTTGTTAGTGTGTTCGGTCCTCCTTGTTAGTTTGTAAGGTTCGCGAGGACAGCGATCTGCCTGTTCTGTTCCCTGGGACACACATGGTGCCTGCTACACGGTAGGCACTTGATAAATGGTTTTGCTAATATGGAATGCAGAGTGAACATTGACAACTGAGCAGTGTGCCAGCTCTGTGGCCAGAACATAGACTTCGGCTCTGATGGGAGGAGGGTACCTCCTTGTTGCCTGGTGTTGATGCACTGGCAGAGAACCTGGAGGCCAAGAGGGATGGTGTCAGCATAGAGAAGGAGGAATTAGGGAGCACTGAGGACAAGGAGCTGGAGGAAGAGGACTGTCGTGCCTCTTTGAGAATAAGATGGGAGGGATTCTTGATGTGGATTATATCTGGAAATTGCTGCCTCATTCTTGACTGCGAGACCTTCTTTTTGATTGTATCTCTGGACTGATGTGCCAATGGGTTACACACATTAATTTGTCATCCCCTAATTGGAAAACTCTTAGATTATATCTGGAAATTGTTGCCTCATTCTTGACTTCGAGACCTTCTTTTTGAATTGTATCTCTGGACTGATGTGCCAATGGGTTACGCACATTAATTTGTCATCCCCTAATTGGAAAACTCTTTGAGAGTTTGAGCCTAGTTTGACTACTAGAAAAGGGGACTTACGAAGAAGCCAGAGGTTGAAAACAGAAGAGGGTTAGTGTTAATTTTGCTGCCAGAGCTTCTTTGACAATTTTCAAACAATTACAGAGGCCAAACTTCCTTTCGAAGGGCCTTCAGCCTGTATTAGCTATTGCCTACATGAGCATTAGGCCTTTGAGAAGCACACAGTGGGTCTGTTCTACTGTGACAATACTCTAAGAGGTTGCCCAGGAATGTCAAAGAGAAATAAGCATGTATTTATCTCAAAAGCATCTCGGTAGCTACTCATATTATGAATATGGTAAAAACACCACTAGGTGACAGTCTATCAGCAGAAATTGCTTTCTCTTTTAATGAAACTACTTCTGACCGAAAGTTTCTGGGAATATCAGTAAAAATAAAAAGATTATCTAATCTTTTCTTGATCTCATTTCCCCATTCTCCTTCCCCCCCAAAATCTATGCAGTTGATGTCTTCAATTTTAAACATTCTTCTTAATCTCTCTCTTCACATTAAAATAATGGGAAAAAAACGCTGTACGGAAACACAGAAATTAGACATGGAAAATTAAATTTCCCTCCAAAAATACTGTTTTGGGGGGTTTTGAAGATAAATCCAGCTATAAAGAGAGTACACTCAGTGGTCTTGACGTTTTGATATGTAGAAGATACTTAAAAATCTAGTTCAGGTTTAGTATTTTCTCCCTCATGAATATAACTCTGCTTCTTTTCAGCCTTTGAAGTAAAGATAAGGCAATTAGGAGAAATATATTTTATCTCTTTTATGAAGAACTTTCATTTTATGTTCTTTTTGAGTGAAGGGAAAACTCTCTGGAAAGAATTCAGAGAGGTAAGTGCAATTGGAAATTTAATTTGCTTCCACCCAAGACCGGTTAGATTCTGGGTGACAGCTAAATTTAGGTGCTAATAGTCTGGGCTCGGGGAGGCTTAGGCCCCTTGTGTCAGGTGGTTGCAGGGGCGGGAGCCCAGATGGCCTCTGGAGTGGCACTTGGGGAGATTTTGTTGGTCCTGTCCCTCCTTATTCCTTCTGTCCAAGTCATCAGGGCATTGTTATCCTGGACCAGCACACTCAGATTCCAGCTTCCAGTGTCATTTCCACTGTCCCATCGGCTAAGTTCTTCCGGGCCTGCTATTTCTAGTACATAAATTATTCCAGCGTCTCACTCTTTTTATCCCTGTGTTCCATGTCTCAGTTTAGGTGTCTTAGCTATAGCCAAATTACGTTAGCTCTGAAAGAAAAATGTACTGTCTATATTTGGCCATGTGTTTAAAAGTGACCAAGTAGATTAATACTAAAAAAAAAAAAAAAGGCTCAGTATGGAACAATATTCTTCCATTTGTTTTAAAAGAAAAAAACAAGGTCTGTGTAGGATATACCTGTATATGCATAGATAGTTTCTGGAAGAAAAACAATGATATTCAACATATTTAATAACTTATTCAGCATGGGCAAGCAGGGGTGGCTGCTGGCCTCAGAGCTGGAGGGATGCTGGAGATCCTCTGATATTTAAGCTTTAACCCTTTAATGATCCATAAAATTCTTGGGGTGGGGGAAGCAGCATTTCAGGGACTTGAAGCAATGGCTGTTTACCAACCTGAAAATTTTAAGTATTTTAACAACTTGTGCATTTACACCACTATTTGCCAGTAGCTGTCAACCATTTCCCTGGGAGAGCGGGTTGAGGGCAGGGGGTACTTATTTTTCAGCACGCCCTTTTGTACTGTTTGAAATGTTTTGTTGTTGTTGTTGTTGTTTAAATTCTATTTAACCACATGCTTGTGGATCGAATTTCTTTTTGTTCGGCTTAGGAGATAAGTCTTAGTTTTAGAATTCGGTTCTGGACATTTCTGATTTCCAGTCTGTCTGCAGCCACAGGGCCGTTTTCTTTAGTTCTGTCTTCCTGGAAGCTCTTTGCTGAAGCGCCTGTAACCTCAGGGAAAGGAGAAGCCTGGTGAACTGCCTCTCACCGTCACTCAGTCTCCACCCCACCCCAGCAGTGGTGTCCTTCCGAATGTCCTTTGGTGACTTATCTCACCTGTCTTATCTCTCCACTCACCAGACCTCAGTCCCATGGGCATCACTTAGCTTAATCTTATGGCCAGAAAATAAGTGCTTTTTTGTGCGCATGCAACTTGGGCGTGTGGAAATTGGGTTATTGCGCTAAATAACGGTGATGGTTATTGTGTTAGTGATAACACACATTCATCGGCCTGTGCCTCCACCCGCCTAGTGCGGAACCAGCCGGCCCTTCCAGTCTCCTCCTGTTTATCTGGGAGGCCTGGTGCTCCCTCCCGTCCTTTCCTCTTCTACTTGGAGCTCCTTGTTGGTGTCCTCTGCCGCGAAGCCGCTGGGGGGCAGTGTCTCATCTCAGCCACTGTCACAGCCACCAGGCAACGCTCTCTCCTGGTGCCTAAAGACATGGAGAGAAGACCTTTTTCTTCTCTGTTGCCATGTTTTTTCACTCAGGTCCCAAAGCAGCGTGACTTATGTCCAGTGTCTGCTGAGCCCCCTCCCTTTCTTTTCCAGCCCCCTTCCCTCTCTCCCCACCAAGGCTGGCTTCAAGCAGTCACTTCCCTTGAGTCTCATCAGCGCCTAGCCAGGTCAACTGCTCCCATAGATTTATCCGACAAGGTTGACTCTCAATGGTGGCCACACCTGGACTCACGCTGGCACCCTGGCCGCACATGCTCTAGCCACACTTATCCATCTCACCACGCGGTCATTATCGGCCGGCTGTCTGCTTCCCCGTTAGACTGCGGGTTCCTCCCGTGCGCGTCCCTAAGTGTGTGCTGTACGTCTTTGTACCTCCGGCACCCTGTCCCTGCCTGGTACGTGGCAGACGTTGCTAAATCCTTTTGAAAGAGTCATTGAACCCAGTCATCAGCATCGACGCACAAAAGGAAACCGCTGATCTTTACCAAAGGGATGCTCGGGGCGACGCACTCCCAGGGAGGATGCCCTCCACCCTACAAAGTAGCCAGGTGAAGCTCCCTAGGCGCCTCGGGTCCTCGGGGGTGGAGGAGATGCAGGGGTAGAGTGGCACTTTTGGGAGAGGCTTAAATTGATCGTGTGTTGAGAGAATAACATGTTGAACAAGTATTTGACCAGTTACATTTTGTTGTGTACCTGCCCATTGAAAAAGCAAAGACAAAAACAAAACCAGTATGACAAAACACATTGATCAGAAAGAGGAAAAGCAGGTGACACGGGAACAGAACATTTTATTTGTATTGTCCCAAATTCAGAGAAATACGGTTAACTCTATGTTCGACTCACCTGTTTATAGCAGAGGTGAAAGTGGCAGAGTGAGGTGTAGATTTGTTAATGCTGGATATTGGGGAATTCTTCTCTTATTATTCACTAGAAGTGAGTCTGACATCATGGGATAGACTGTTAAGTGTAAACAACTCTTCAATCGAGAAAAAAAATAAAGGAATCATGTAACCTGACTTTATTCTCTGAGAAGTAAGCCCACGAATCACAGCTGAGACAGATACTCTTTAGCTAGTGTGTGAGACAAACGGAGGTACTAATTATGTTTATTATGATAATAATAGTATTCAACACTTACTTCAAGGCATGGTATTTGTAGAAGTGGGAAAAAATAAGAATATTTCAGTAGGCTTATGGACACTTGTGGCAATATCACAAATAATTATAGTCATTGGAATAATTTCGTAGACGAGGACTGAGAGTTTAGTTTCAGAGAGAGAGAGAGAGAGAGAGAGAGAGGTGTGTTAAACAATTCAATGAAAATCACACAGCTGGTAAGAAGTCTCTTTAATTTCAAAGCATGACCTCTTGCAGCGTATGACCAATTGGAGAATGTTATAACGTGAAATCTTCAGATGAAAAACATGATTTCCATGAGGCTGAAAAAGCGATATTTTGTCTTACCTGTTCTACGTACATAGAAAAACTTAGAAACTCAATGACTGGCTAGGCGACAAAGCAGGTGGGGCTGAAGGATAGTGGCTGGAGTGACCATGGTGTCAAGTGTTCTGTTACCTAGCACCTTATCTATTTCCTCCTCCAGGTTCTAGATAACTCAGCCTCCTTAAAGCCCACTGGAATATCAATCAACTAGTCTTCTAACCCACCCACCAACCCGCCCACCCGCCAACCAATAAACCAGCCGGTGTTAGTCGAAGACCCACTTTGTCATTTCTGGAGCAGTGTTTAGTGCTGTGGGAATGCCAAAGCAGGACCAGACTGGGTCCCTGCCACCCTGGTGCTTGTAATCTAGGTGGAGAGACAAGACAAAAATACATGACACAATTACAGAATCTGACAGAATGTAATAAAGTGCTAAATTGTGTGGTACAGACAATTAGAGAACAAGACAGTATATAATAAAGTGCTAATTGTGTGGTACAGACAATAAGTATAATAGGATTTCAGTGAAGGGATGGATGAGTGTGGGCTGTAGTCTTCAGGGAAGGTTTCTCATCATGTCAGGCTGCCGTGTTTATCCAGAGCATGATGGGAAACTGAATATGAAACAGAAGGTGGATTAAGAGCTGAATCGCTGTGCTGTGCTCTGGTATCTCTTCTCAGTCGGGATGAGGACAGAAAGAGAGAGAATTCTTTGAGAGGCGGCATTCTCGATTTAAAACAAAAACCAAACAGAAAAATACCTTATTTTCTTTATTGTGTTACAGAAAATTTCCGCAGAAACTTAAAATAATATTTTAAATTGAGTAATGTTTTACATGTATTAGGAGAGTTCAGTGTTTAAAGAAATTATGTTGTAAAAAATGTTGTAAATCATTTTCATTAATGAAGAATACTTTTGCATGACAGATAATCACTTACTAGTTTATCTTTATACAAGATTCTTTAAAGCAGGTAAATAGATATGCTTAAATACTACTGGTGAAACTCATAAACATTTTACCAGGTAATTTGGCAATGGGTATCTCAAATCTTGAGAGTGCATATTCTTCAGCTTATCGGTTTTCTGGGAATTTATCTTAAGGAAGTAGTTATGGCTGACTGCAAGAATAATTTTCTTTCAAGGATAATTATCACAGAGCCTTCAAATAGAGGACTGATAAAATAAATGAATGCATATTTATAAAATGGGATCTATAGTCACTAAAATGCTACCGTAGAAAAATATTTAATATGGTGGAAAATGTACACAGTATATAGACAAATAAAGAAAGCAAATTCTAAAACTTATACAGTATGATTCCATTTTCATTAAAAAAATGTTTTATGCAGAGAAACGTATCTGAGTGGTGAAGATCTATGTGATTTCCATTTCTTTACACTTTTGTGTCATTTCCAGATGTTTTCCAAACTGCATGGTTAACTCTCATAAAACATGTATTAGAACTCTATGGTTCTCTGATTTAATTTGTTTTGAAAGTTTGGGTAGTCAGATTTTGTTATTCAGCGAGTTTTCGTAAAATGGGGCAGACCTGTTTTAGAGAGACTCCTACGGACCTAGGAGATGGGGATGGAGGTGAGGTAGAACCAAACATTTCATGCAACGAAGAAGTTCTGGGCAAAGAGACAAGTGTCAGAAGCATTATTCCATCCTCTTTTGAAAGAGAATTCCTTTTTAGCAGAATGTGTACCTTATGTTTGTGAACTCACATCAAGGTAGGAGATGTTTGGGAGGTATGCACACTCTCCGAGTGTGAATTTTTAATGTGAATTTTTTAGCAGCAGAGCCTGTCGTAGGGGGCGGAAAGCCCAGGGCATAGATCAATTTTTGAGACTTCTGAAATGCTAATGTATATACATGTATCAAAACAGAGTTTAAAAAAATTGTATAGTTTAAATGCTTATCTTGAACAAATTAATACCTTTAACACAGAGGATACTAAACAGAAACTAAAACTTCATTTGGTGATTATATAAAAGGCCCTGCCTGGAAATCAAGTGGGGGATGTGGAATTATTTTAAAAAATCAGAAAATATTTGGAAAGGATTTTGGAATTTTTGGCCCATGGGATTTTCCATGTCTGAAATGAAAACAAAATACTCTTTCTATTCCGAGAACTTTATTTATAATTATTTTGAAAGGGGCCTTTCTCTGAAATATTTCAATACAAAAGCACTTTATTTCCTCATCCTGTGACTTGGTGTCTTTCATTGTCTAGGTTTTGACAAATCTAAGGTCTTAAAATATACATGTTTGAACCCCTTTTAGTTAATAATTTTCTATTTTTACCTCACCATCTAGCTTCTCGTCTTTCAGTTTGCCCAGTGAAAGTTAAAGGCAGCAAAGTCAGAATTTTACTTCCTTTCCTATGCCCCCCAAATGTAAAGGAAATGTTTGGATACCCAGGTTCTTTGGAAGTCAAATCTTAGCAAAAACTGGGACATGTTTGCCTCTCTTTGAAGAATCTATCCCTTCCAATGCAAAGAAGAAAACTTCCTTTTTTCGAGATGGGCAGCATTGCTGAAGTATAAGTTGTGAGGACTTGTTCCTGCTTATTCCCTCGTCTTTCAGTTGATTTGAGTGAAATAACCCCTCTGTGCTCCATGCCTTCCATTGGATGGCATAGTACAGTCTTCGACTGGAGGATGGGGGCATACATAAAGTAATTAAAGTATTTCTGACAAATGGCAGATAGCCATTTCATCCCACTACTGTCACACAGAAAGCCTCGATAAAATGTGGCAGCAGGTAAAAATACGTACAACCAGTGTTGAAAAAAGTAAAAGAAATAGTCTAGCTCGCAGTATGAAAAAGGAACTCAGAGCCAATGTGGTAACTGGCTAATGTTGCTGGACCTGCATTTGGGTCCTAGCATCTGGGGACTGGGATGTTGAGGCCCATGTAGGGTCAGGCTCTGTGGCCTCAGGCCAAGTTTAAGCACGACACTGTGTCGAGGGTTGTCAGATTTAGCGAGTGAAAATACAGGATGCCCAGTTAAATTTGAATTAACAGGTAAACGATGAATAAATTTTTTAGTGTGTCTCAAAAAATAAACGGGATACGTACTAAATCATGCTTCCCTAAAATTCAAATTTAACTGGGTGTCCTGTATTTTAGTTAGTAACCCTAACTGTTCTAGAAGTTCTGTCAATAAACCATGGAGCCCAGGAGAAATGCCTCATCCATGAAGAAGGGGCTAGAAAAACATTGACAACTGTCGTGAGGAAGCAGGAAGGAAGCTTATAGTTGGTCTGGGACTATGGGTGGGAAAATATGTGTCCCCCATGACTCACCATGAGTAAATGTAGGATTAAAGTTTATACAACCTATGGAATATAGAAATCTTAACCTTCTAGAAATTACCATAATAACTGGCCCAGGACCAGAAACAAACCAACTGCTGGATTGGGGTATTCCTACAATTTAAGCACACAGATATCCACTGGGATAAGCAGCCCTGCTCAAACAATAAAAAACAATCGCAAGCCGAATGAGGAAATGAATCATCCTGAAGGAGAAACCGAAGATAAACAGGAAGATTAGCAACCTAAGAACTGAGTTAACTTTAAAAATCTGAAAAACGTTAGGAAGTCATGTTATGAAGAGACATAAAGGAAATCATAGAATGAAAGAACAGTTTATTATTAAAAGAAGCCAAATAGAAATTAAAAATGAATTTGTTGACGTTAGAAACTCAAAAGAACATGCTCAGGAGCACATTAGGCATCTGAAGAGAACAAGTGACCTGGAAGGAAGCACTAAGAATCACCCTGAAAGCAGCCCGAAGAATAACGAGGTAGAAAAATATGAATGTGAATAGGATAAATGGAGGTTAGAGTGAGAAGGTCATGTGTGCACATGTGTGTACACATGCGCGTGCATACACACATGCACAATCACATTAAGGAAGGCACAAGATACAATTGTTAATATAAAATAGAAGTTGATTTTTAAAAAGGCCCTACAGTCTAGAGGCCTAAAGATAGAAGTTTGTTTCTCTCCCATATTACAGTCCAGATGTCGAGGACTGGTAGAGTGACTCTTTAACATTTGCAACTTCTGGCTTCTATTTCAGGATCCCTCATGGCTTCTGTAGCTCTGCCCCTCAGGTCTGCATCCTGCACAGGGTGGTGGTTGGGGGAGTTTTCAGGGAAAGGAAAAGGGGCACACATGCCCATTTCCTTTAAAAGCACTATCCAGAAGATTATATATGTATATAGATGTGTGTATATATATGTGTGTGTACACACACACACACACACACACGCACGCACACACACACACACACATATATATATATCACTTCTTCTATCACAGAGCCATTAGGGAGACAGGAAGAGGTTCTAGCTATGTTCCCAGAAAAGAAAATGATAGTTCTATTCTTCAGGGAAATAGAGAAAAATGAATATTGGAGGGCAATCCCACAGAGGTGAGGCAATATTAGAAGAGATCACGAATGGCAGTTTTCCAGAACAGATGAAAGTCCAGGGTCTATCTTAGGTGTTCCAAGCAAGATAAATTCGAATGAACCTCACATGGGGCTGATGTTACAGACTATTAAAGTAAAATAAAAATATTTAAAAAAACAGATTAACACAAAAGGACAAGCAGATCAACAGCAAACTTAGCCACAAAGGTACTAGAAAACAATAAAATAGTATCTTTAAAGTGTTGATGAAAAATAATGTTCAACTTAGAAATCTATATCTTAGAAAAAAGGGGCAATAAAGGCATTTTCTGATAAATGATTTAAAAAATTGACTTGCTGAAAGAACTACCAAAGAATATACATCAGTAAGATCAATATTGACTACGGAAGGAAGGTGTGGGATGCAAGAGTCAAAACTGGGTTTGAGGATAAGCTTAGAGGGACAATAATACCCCGAAGCAAGCTGTAGATCTAATGGAAAACTGCAGCTTCTCCACAGCTGTTGCTTCTATGTCAGAAGTACACCAATACAATCCCTGGGAAATAGCTACTCTGCCACCGCCATCACACACACACACACACACACACACACACCTCCCCCTCAACATCAAAGATACAGAGATAGAAGTTCCCTGCAGAGCCTCCTTCCTCTTGTTGCTTATTTATGAATCAAAATTTTATGATGGTGTTCCTGATTGGAAGTACCTAATTCATGTGCCTGAATCCTAGCTGCAAGGGAAGCTGGAAACTTGCATCCTGACTCCTATGTTGGAGTGGTAATGACTCATATTATTTAATATTTCTCCAAATATAGGAGGAGACTCAAAAGATGATAGGGTGCCACTATAGTAATAGATGGATAGATGCCCACTATAGTAATAATATCTACTGTTCAGTAATTGAACTCCCTCCTATATTTGGGGCATCCACCATGTTATGAGCCCTGCTAGGTGAAGGACCTTCATCTTGCAGAAGAAGCTTAAAAATGACCAGATACTGGTTTGCTTGAAATTTTGACACGAGATTTAATGTACGGACATGAGACTTAGGCTCTTGTCCTGAGCTTCATGACTGTGAGAGTGATGCAAAGAAGCAGAGCATTTTGGTACTCGTTCTAGTGGCAGCAGTGTTGATGGCTATGACAGTCAGTGTCCAAGATCCAGTAGAAATAATGACAATAGGGTGCAGAGTTCACAGCTCTTATTATCATAATGGACATCTTTTTCCTCACCTGAAAATGGGTTCACCTTACTTTAGAGGACACGAGCAAGCATTAATTGAAGATCGCATATGAGGAAGGGCTCTGAGGACCACCAAGCACCTTATACATGCAAGACATTATTCTCCTCCCCTATCACAAACACCACCCTTGGGAAATGGCATAATGTTTGGAGTTGCGGAAGAGAAGGAATAATCCATTTAAACTTAAAGAGAATAGATATACCATGATTTGCTCACTATGTATTGAAAGGTTCTAAAGGCAACACTATGTTATATTAGCTCATGGAGATTAATGACAGACCACCGATTTTGACAAGCCAGTTATTCCATTATTACGTTCCCTTCAATTGAGATGTTTGAAGTCCAACTGTAATATAACTTCTGAATATATTCATTTGAGGCTCAAAATAAGGCTGATTCAAAATTCTCTGGCATATTAGTTACTCTGTTAGGAAAACCCAAGGCACCTCGGTGTCGGAACCTCGTGTAGTAGGAATGTGAAGCTGATATATATCAGGTTTTTTTTTTTTTTTTCCTATTCCCACAGTGTTGTACCTCTGCAATATCCCCATCTAATATTTATGAGTGTGGTTTCCTTTTTGTGGTATTCGGAGTAGAGAGTGATGGCTGGAGAAATCTTGAGTTCTTCAGGGACTCAATCAGTTGTGGGCTGGTAAGCCAGTTTTTGGAGAGAAAAAATATCCTAATTTATAGCATTTGTGTCAATTGCCAGGGTCACTGAATACGAAGATGAGAAAGAATATGTAAAATCAGCTCTTGCCAGCCAGAGGCGACCGGCTCCCAAAGCACACCACTGGCAGTTTGCACCTTAAATATTTGCTTTTAAGGTAAGAAAAATCCACACGGGGCGTAAGTCACACTGTGCAGTTTCATATATGTCAAAGCTATTGTGGCCAAAGAAAAGTCACTTTTGTTAGGCCAAAGATTCCTAATAAAAAATAGTTTTATCCCAAGACAACCTTAAAGCCTATTGTCCGGCTACACTTCTTTAGAACTTACTAATTTAAGTGAAGAGGAGGCAGAGATGCCTCTTTCAATTCCAGAGTGAAGAAGACAGGCCTTTTTCAGAGTGGAGGCTGCTTCCATGAGTTCGGGCATAAAGGGGCCTTTCTCAGCTACACACGAAATCACCGCTTAAGTTTATAGGGCGATTTAGACTTTTCATCATTCGATTCTCCATGTTAAAGAGGAGAAAGTCAGCTCTCCAAATGGAGAATGAAGCTTTGAGTCTTTTGATCCCACACCCGGTGCTTTCCCTGCTGTTCTACTCTGCCTTCCCCGTTTCTCACTGGAAGCCCAGCTCAGAGAGGTTGTCATCTTTTCGTTGCCAGGAATCTGCGTATTTCATCATCCCCTTCTCACTTTCACAAGGGGAAGTTCCCTTGGCCTTCGATGGACTGTTTATTCTTAGTGTCTCTTTGGATTGTATTCCTGCCAAGGCCTTTCTCCATTTGCAGACTGACTGTGACTAAGCACTTCTCTCGGAACTGTGACATGTCCCATGTCCCAGCAGCGCTGGAGCGGGGCGGTGCTTGAATATCTGCCTGAGAAAACTTTAAGGTTCATCTCTAGAGACAACACATGCTGGGCAGAGTCAGCCTGCCGGCTCAGTGATAACATTAATCCACTCTGTTAATGGTGCTAATGATAAATTCTTATGATGCCAATGATTATTGTACAAACTCAGAGAGAGTTCGAAACCTTACCTGGTTTGACTTTAGAAGCAGCCATAGCAACAGCAATCACTGAACAGTTTTATGCAAAGAGGGGGAAATATTGATTGATGGGGAATATGAAAAGCTTAAATAACATTTCATTAATGCATTCATATGTTAGCCAAATATTTATTGTGCATCCATCATGTTCATGGCTCTGTCGAAAGGCCTGAAGACTCTCAGGGTAAAATGATGGTGTTTTCATTCCTCATATTTTTGCACAGTGGCAAGGCAGACACACACACCAATGGTTGTACTTGAACGTGGTCCTTACTATAGTAGAGACAAGTGCAAGCATGGAGGAGACAGTGTGTAACTCTGCCCAGGGGAATGAAAGAACCTTCACAAGGGTCTAAAGCGGGAGCTAGGATTTGAAGAATAATGATGACAGCAATTATATAGTGCTTACCATGTTCCACGAACTGTCCTATTCTAAGAATTTTCCATGTATTAACCTATTTAATTTTTTCCAAAACCCTACGAGGTTGGTACGATGATCATCCCCATAGGAATCTGAGTCACAGAGAAATTAAGTAACTTGCCCAAAGTCACCTGACTAGGGAAATGTGGAGCTGGCATTTGAACCCATGCCACTAACCTCTGCACTATACTACTCTGATTTGTTGGGATGATGAGGGTGGGTGGGAACAGGATGGGGGTGTGGAGGACATTCCAGGCTGAGGGGACGATATGAGCAAAGGCCCAAAGATGTGAGAAAATGTGACAAGTCTGTGATTTTTACTTTGAATTTTGGTGGAAAAGCAAGATAGAATCATTAATCACATATGCATCATTTTTTCTTTCATCACAGCATTTCTAAAGAATATTCGAGAAGGAATGTCTCAACAACTTTTCTTAAAACATGAATGTTTTTAAATGGCTGCTGTCCAACCGGTCATCCTGCTGAGTTGTCGGCTGAGGGTTATTTTAAATATGTCCCCTGTAGAATTTCTGGAGACAAATCAAGAATAAAATTTCTTGATTTCCCATTATTCCTGAAATTGATTTATTCTAATGCTACTTGAGATCGGAATTGCTAGATTGATTCCCACCAGAGACAGTTTACATTTCTGGAAGAAAATTCTTTGGCATAACCACAAAAGGTATTCCTGATCGTGGCCGAAGTTCTTGCCAATGTTGGTTATTAACTGCCAAGTGAGACAGTGTGCTGCATATAGTACCTCACCGCCACCTCAGGATATGTGACAATAATGTATGTGCTTTAGTAGCAAAAACAAAGTATGGCAGTATTTGACCAAGAACAGCACCTAAGTGGTGGATAAATTGGCTAATTCCACCATATTTCTTGGTCATTTTCTGCTCTTAATACACCAGAGGATTGGTCATTCATATATTTGTTCAGCATTTTCCAAGTGCCTCCTATAATTACTAAAAGCTGGTGATATCAGCTAATATTAATAACCATGTGACAGGCACTGTGCTAAGCACCTTAAAATTATTATCACACTGAATCCTCATAATAATCCTATGAAATAAGATAAGAAAAGGGAGGGATTTGGAAACTTGCTCCATATCATATGGCAGAGTTTGATTTTTCTTCCTAGACAGTCTTAGTCCAGAACCTGCTGTGCTGTCACCTCCTTATGTCTGAGGTTCTGTAGTAGGCGTGGTTAAGCATGCAAACAACAAATTGTAATCAAGTCAGAATGAGGCAGGCGTAGAACACTGCTTCTCAGTCTTTTGCTCACTGAGACGCATGTCAGCTGGTGTGCATGGGTGAGATGCATTCTGGGAGACAACACCAGCACTATGCATAATTCCACCCTTGAGGCTCCACCCTCTTGCCCCAGGAAAGGAATGCACATGAGTGAGAGTGGCATTATTACAGAAATGCTACTGAATCAGAACTAATTATGAGGGTGATAAATCCTTTGAACATTTTCATACAAGAAGATCGCGGGTATCAATCCCAGAAATAAAGATACGACTAGCCTTATTGCTAATCCAAGGGTCACCTTAGAAAATACGGAAATATTCGATGAACATTATTGGAAGGAATCAGTGGAATTCAGCAAAATGGAACTTTTTTTTTTTTTTTTTGGCTGATTTTGCTGACATTTGCAAATACCTTCATGTCCGCAAATTTTAGTTTAAAATTATCTTATTTCAAAGCTCGTGGACGTCTCAGATTCAAGTGTTTTCCAGTTGCCTTTGCAAATGAAATAAGAATTCTATGCATTTCCACCAAAATATACATTCATAGCTGGGATTTAGTTATAGCTTTCCTCCTCCCTAGCGAGACTCAGAAGACTCTCCTTAGAGTATTCAGCATGGAGCAGGAATAGAAAGACACATCGAGGCCATATTTCTGGAAGCTGATATCAACAGACCATGATTAAAATTATACTGGCTGAGAAGGTCACATAGCTGTCGTCCCCCCCGTAAGATGGTGGATGGCTTCCTGCTATCCCTACCTGCTCTCCAGAATTTATCAGCAGAAAAGAAAAATGAGAAAAGGTTATAACTCCCAGAGATTCCAAAAAATTTTTTGCAACAGTGAGCTGTGAAGGCTCAGGTGTCCTCTATGAATAAATCCCCAGGCATTTGTGTGGTGGCAGCGAGGAGTGTCAGAACCTTGGCCCTGTAACCAAAAGCAGCAGGAACACCTGGACCAAAGGTGCAAAGGGGCAGGTGAGGGAGTGACAGATCCGTTGTCGTTCCACCTTGAGAGTTATAGTCAGTTGCTGTTGAGGAAAACTCGTTGTTAATATTATGGAAACAAAACCATGTGGCCCTCGTTCGCTTTGAAGAAATAAATGGTTATAGGGATTGGAAATCTTTCACGGGTTCAGAATGGGGTGCAGGAGTTTTTGGGCTGGGGAACTGGTAGTTGGGGATCCAGGGTTAGCTGGCTACGGACGCAGGAAGGATGGATTTGAATCGGTCGTCTTGGGTCTTGATGCTAATTTCCTTCCTGTCCCCTTCCCTCTCCTAGTAAGGCAGCGAAGAATAAAATTGCTGGAACCTGCTGTTTTATTTTTCACTCAAGAAACTGATTAATGAGGGCTGCTGGGTTTAATCAATGGTTGTCTCTTTCAGCTTTAGAAAACACTATTTTGGGGAATGGAAAAAACACTGACACTCACTCACCTTGTGGAGAGCTGCATTATTTTGCAAGTGGTTAAAGGAGCAGACTTTGGTGTTAGAGAAGCCTGGGTTAGGGTACCTGTTCCTGCACCTGGGTTAGGATGTTTCATATCTGTGACCTTGAGAGGTGGCTTCACTTCCCCTGAGCCTCAGACCCCTCACCCAGGATGTGGTGATAATAATAGCACTTGTCTCTTGAATTCGTCGTGAAAATTGAGGAATAGTCCTGTATGTTGAAGAGATGTGGACTCTATTTTTTACCTATCTTTTCTCTTTTTGTCTTTTCAAAAAATAGAGACTGAATTTGTTTATAGGTACTTGGGTTCTGAGCCCCTGCTTCTGGTTACATT
>NW_006432945.1:8608009-8625000 GCF_000325575.1 Pteropus alecto
AGGGAAATTTGCTTTAATTTCCCGACGTGAAGCTGTCGACTAATAATTTGAACACATTATTTGTTGCGGTTGGTCAGTGTTAGGCACCCTTACACAGTCTGTGCAGAGGTGGCATCTTTCTGTTTTAGGACTGTGTGATCTAAAAGAGAAAGATATTCTAGACGCCCAGAGTCAGCTATGGCCATGGCCCAGGTGTACTAGCTCCCAGCAATTGTGCTTGTATGAGAACTTTGCTTGAGCACTGCACCATTGTAACCTCTTGTAGCCTATCTCTCTGTATCTGGGAAACAGAGAAAAATTAGTTAGGGTTCAATTCAAGTAGCAAAATCTACTCCAGGTAGTTTAAGTAGAAAGAGGGATTAATATAGGAGATCAGGTGCTTCCAAAATTAGTGGAAGAGTTGGGAGGAGGGGGCTTTAGGCTGGGCCTCCAGAAACTCCTAGAACTTTGTAGAACTTACCCACAAGGGGAATGGTGACCTCTGTCCCCATCAGGAAGGGCTATCAGAGGCTGGAACCACTGACTTTCCAGACACAGAGGCATACATCTAGAGGTCAGAAAGACAGCATTACAAGAGGCAACTGCTATTTCTCTCTCACATTGTCTGGACAGTAGGATGTGGAGTCTGGTGATCTCTATTGCCTGGACACCTCTGAACATCTGTGAAGACAGAGACGGGATGCCGATGACACGAAAATCTTCTCTGCCAGATGAAAGCAGCAAAAACAGCAAGAAGACAGCTTTCAGCCCACTTCTACCTTCCAAATCTCTTATGACTACATCTAACTTAAGCTGTATCCGGTCCTCTAACTAGAATTTGGAAAAGGTAGTGTTTTGCTTCCATCCTCTGTAGCTTTGGAAGGCACCTGGAAACAGGTGAGAATAGATTCAATAAACCCCTGCACACTGCCTTACCTGAGTCCTATTATATATGCACATTGAACTGTCTCCACTTCAGCAGCATGAACTCAGCAAAGCCAAACCAGTTGATTGAGGGAGAGAGAGATATTTAAAGATGGTGGGCAATTGTGTGGAACATTCTCCTCAAGGAGCGAGCATCAGGTCTGGAGTGAGTGTGCAATGTCAGAATCGGACATTCTGTTTCCTCAGCAGATCTGAGGTCCCGTGTACCCCTTACAGTTTGAGAATTTTGTGTCCCTCGGTCTATATACTATGAATAAGCAAGTACAGCAATTACAGAATCACATCTTTGTCATGATCTGGCCCCAGACATAAGGCCAAACCCTTTGTGTGTACAGGATAACATGGCAAACAAAAAAAAGTATTCTAAGAGGGTAATTTTAAAAAAAGGTTCATGATTTTTTGCCTTCCTGGTTGAAATTTTAGATCCCTCCTCCCCACCCTATCCCTATAAGCTATGGTTTCATTGTACTTCACTGAGAATTCAGCAAGCATCAAATCAAATGGGCAGTCACATGAATGTATGCTGTAAACTGTAAAGTCTTATATAATATTGGGTGTTATTATCATACATAATGACTTCATGTAGTGGGTACTTATAACATTTTGCCAAATTCGTTTTATCATTCTTTCTCCCCCTCCTCTCAATTTCTCTCTCTCTCTCTCTCTCTCTCATTATATTCTATATAATTTGTGAAAACTCATTTGCAACACATATAATGAGCATTGTGTTCTCACTGGTATATGAGGAGGAGAATATAAAGAAATTACCAGTTTCTGTGCGAGGCCTCATTTAATAAAGGACAATAAGAAATCACAGGCCTTTTATAGAATAAAGCCCCAAGCAGAGAATTACCTGGAAATTTTGCCAAACATATATTGTAGATATATGTTTTATATATAATAATATATATGTGTGTTTTTCTGAACCATTTGACAAGTCTCAGAAATTATACCCTTTGTCCCTAAATACTACTTCAGTGTATATTTTCTGAGAAGAATATTCACTCGAGATATTTAACAATGACATACTATTATCTAATTACAGATCTTGCATTTTCTCAATTGTTCTCATAATTTTTTTTTTTTATCGCAATGCTTTCTTTCTGGCCCAGGATCCAATCCAGAATCATACATCTGGAGCAGTTTTCTGGCTTTTCTTTGATTTTCACAACATTGACATTTTTGAAGAATTTAGGCCAGTTATTTTTTAGCATGTCCCTCAAATTTGGTTTTGTCTGATGTTCCTTCGTGATTGGAGTCAGATTATGTAATTTTGGCAGGCATATTAAATAAGTGGTTTCTTCAGCTAAATTGAAAACACAATCCAACAAAGATTCGCTAAGGGGTAGTTTAAAGATTGCTGGATAGGGAGCCTAATATGGAAGCCAAATTCTGCCACTAACCATGTGATATCGAGTTACAAGAATAAAAATGATGATGATGTTAGTAATAATAATAGCTTTATTTGGCAATATGCAAAGTGCTTTTACATTTATTATCTCATTTAATTCTTCAACAATCTTTTGAAGTAAAACTGATTTTTACTTTATGGATGAGGAAACAGGCTTGGGGAGATCAAGTTCCTTGCCCAAGGTCACACATGTGGGGAGAGGCAGAGCCAGGGGTCAAATCCAGGCTCAAAACCAGGCTCTGAAGGTTGTGCTTCTTAAACCACATACTGGAGCAGATGAAAAAATGCTCCACATCATATGTCATTAGGGAAATGCAAATTAAAACAATAAATTCCATTGCATACTTAGAAAAATAGGCAAATTCCAGAACACTGACAATACCAAGTGCTGGTGAAGATGTGGAGCAATAGGAACTCTCTCGCTCATGGCTGGTGGAAATGCAAAATGGTACAGTCACTTCGGCAGACAGTTTGGTGGTTTCTTACAAAATTAAATATACTCTTACCATATGATCTAGCAATCTTGCTTCTTGGTATTTATCCAAAGGAGTTGAAAATTTACACAAAACCCTGCACATGAATGTTTAGGGCAGCTTTATTCATAATTGCCAAGACTTGGAAGCAACTAAGATGTCCTTCAGTAGATGAATAGATAAATAAACTGTGGTTTATTCAGAGGATAGAATATTATTCAGCAGTAAAATTAAATGAACTATCAAGATATGAAAAGACATGGAGGAAACAATGCATTTTGCTAAGTGAAAGAAGTCAGTCTGAAAAAGTTACATACTATTTGATTCCTACTGTATGACATTCTGAAAAAGGCAAAAACTATGGAGATAGTAAAAAGATCAGTGGTCACCAAGGGTTGGAGGCGGGGGATGGAGAGATGAACAGGCAGAGTCCAGGGAATTTTTAGGGCAGTGAAAATACTCTGTATGATACTGAATGACGGATATATGTCATTATACATTTGTCCAAACCCATAGAATACACACTACCACAAGTGAACCCTAATGTAAACTATGGACTTTGGACGATAACGAAATGTCCGTGTAGGTTCATCAGTTGTGACAAATGTACCACTCTGGTCTGGGATGTTGATAACGGGAGAGGCAGTGCATGAGTAGGGGCTGAGGGTACATGGGGAATCTCTATACCTTCCTCTTGGTTTTGCTGTGAACCTAAAACTCCTCGAAAAGATAAAAAAAAAAAAAGTCTTTGGAAAAGAAAGTGTGCCAAGCCACTGGGATTCTCAATGGTATTTAAATGCAGCAGCTTGGAAAGAAGTTGCTAGTGTTAGAGGAGGAAGCAGATGGCCGGCCCGTAGATGAGTCATGTTAAAGGCAACTTTCTATAAAAAGGCACTTGAGCTTCTGCTACTGTGGTGTCTAGACCACCTTAAATTCAAATCCACAGTCCTACCCATTTCTCCGGGAGGCCTGGGCCGATGGCTCCATCTCTTGGATTTCCCCGAATTTCCCTTAAGAAACCCTGTCACAATCCCGTTTTACTTGAGCCAGCTCGAATGGGTTTCTGTTGTTTGTTATCATAAAAACTGAACTATAATAACACACATTCATGTATCTGAAAGCACCTTTGCGTCTCCTTGAGATATTCTTCCTCTAAGCGGAATGTACCCAATTTTATCAGTTAATTCATGGGTCCACTCCCTCTCTTGGTCCTTCCTCTCTGGACCACATAGCTGTAGCCCTCAGAAATAAACGAATATGAAGGCCTCTATTGGAAGATACTTTTATGGAGTCATTTGAAGGGAAGAGAGTGGGTCTATCAGTCTCGAAATTTCTTCCTTAACCCCTGGCGAGACTTCCCCAGCACCTTACAGTTGGAATTGGCTGTTAAAGAGGGTCTTTTGAAGGGCTACGGTATGTCACTGGGGTAGCGACTAATGGTGATGGCAAAGCACCGTGCCAGTGAGGAAGGTCCCTTGAAGGCAGTGAAAATCAGGGATGGGAAAAGGGACAGTGGAGACTTTGTGCGAAGCCTGCTCTGGCTTGAAAGCATTTCAAAGGAGAAACCCTGGCGGAAAACTGTGTCCCCCAAACTCTGGAGAAGGAACAGGTGTGCCAACTGGCAGGTTCGCAATGGCTGAGAGAAACTGTGGTCTGTTCCCTCTTGTGGTTGTTGTGTTCAGGTCAGTACTAACTTTAGCCCTGCAGTCCTCAAATGGGGACAGTCCGCTAGTGGATTAAATCCTCCTTAAATGACTGAGAAACTTCTAGCCAGAGATCAGAAGAAAGGAAAGGAAATTACTTCATCAGTTCTCTGCCTGGTGCGATGACTTCCAGGGAAGCCATTCTCCAGCGTTTTGCAACGTAAGAACACTTTCTATTTATGTAGCGTTGGTCTCCCAGGAGCTTGAAGTCCTCCACAAACATTTTATCAGCTACTGTCACCTGGTCTGCTTGGAAGGAGGGAGGAAGCAAGGGCAGCATTTGGCTTGTTTTCCTCCTGGTGGTCACTCTTTTAGCTGAGCCCTCAGGCTCTCTGAAGGGGAGGGTGAGGGCTGGGGGAGGAAACCCAAGGACGTTCTCACTGTCTAAATAGGCTCAGAGTTTTGCCCCTCTACTGGCTTCTTGCGGGGTTTGTAGTTACTCCAACTGCTCATCTTTCTGGAATTATCCTCACTCCATCATTTATTTACCTTATTTCAACATGGGGTAAATATCCTCATTTTGGGTTTGGGAAACCGAGGCACAGAGAAGCCATGAAGGATGACTGAGTTCTCATGTCAGGCCTTT
The DNA here is from genome assembly GCF_000325575.1 of Pteropus alecto. NCBI lineage: Eukaryota > Metazoa > Chordata > Mammalia > Chiroptera > Pteropodidae > Pteropus > Pteropus alecto. The sequence goes on from NW_006432945.1 coordinate 8,613,107, forward strand.
GGCAAGTCCAAAGCAAGTGCTATCAAATGTTCAGCTGCCTTCTTCCTGCGACAGTGAGCAGTGCACATTGCAGAGCTGCAGTGGGCTGTGACTCTTAATCTGAAGAAGTTTTTCCTGAAATAAGTTTGAGGATCAGAGGGAGGTATCGCTTGAGTTGGGAGGCATGACTCCAAGGTGGTTGACTGACCTCAGACCCACATCCAGTGAAATTCTCATCAGATCAGGCTGCTTCTCTGGGACCTGAACATTTCAGAAAGGATCTGAAGGGTGTTTCAAATGGTGCTGGGACATAAATAGCTATTGCAGAAGAATGTTGCCCCAGCGAGGTGATGGCTGAATCCGCACCATTTTGAATTAGCGGCAATTTGGTTCTTGGGGCAATGGAGTGATGGGAAATGAACATTATTACATTTTTACCCTGTGAATGAGTTCTTAGTGAAAAAGATAAATAGCTTCCAGGTGTCTTGCCACAAGAACTGAGTCACTCATGCTTGATAGAAGAACAAGTGGCAGCAAAGAATCTCCTCATGACTCAGCAGCCACCAACTTGGATGGTCCCCAGTTCCAACTTGAGCGTCTTTCTGTAGTCACTCTGCTGCACAGTCAGTTCTCCTTTTGTGGATGCACAATAGGAGGAAATAGGAGGAAGGAGACAAAGCTGCCACTGTCCTGTCTGGCCAAGCATCGCCGGAAAGAGCAGCCTATTCAGGCCGGGAAAGGCTGTTCCTGAAAGGAACCACCTGCAGACGTTCCATGTCAGGGCCTTGAGTCCCATGCCTGCTTGATGTGCAGACTCATATGGTTGCCAAGGAAACAAGGTAATCTCTCAGGAAGGTCCGATCAGATGGCCCAGTCCCGAATCTGCTGTCATGACAGGAGGTAGAATGGAGTGGAGGGAGTATTGGCTTGGAGGTCATATCTCTGTGTGACATTAGGTGGAGTAGATCTCTCTGGGTCTCAGTTTTCTCATCTGTGGGGTTAACGATCTAGAACTGTTGGGCGAGAATGAGGGGGAATAAACTCAAACTTAAAAGCATGGATTATATAGGATTCTTTGTCTATTTCATAAGCCATAAGGGCATTTAATGCACTTGTATTGAAAGCTAAAACTGAGAAGTCTACATTTATTTACCGATGGTAGATTTTGGGGGGCTATCAATCCACAATTAGAGGAATCCCCAAACAAATGAGTTTGGTGAAAGAACAGGATACTCTAAGGAAAAAGTGTCACCTTTATGACTATATCTATATATCTATAGATCTATAGATCTATAGATATAGATCTATAGATCTATAGATATATAACCTTCAGAGGCAATCCAGCCTCAGGTATAAGGAATAGTTTGCCAGTGGGCTTCAGAATCTTCCTTTTGATTATAAAGAAAGAAAAATCATTAAGATATATGGATATATAACCTTCAGAGGCAATCCAGCCTCAGTTATAAGGAATAGTTTGCCAGTGGGCTTCAGCATCTTCCTTTTGATTATAAAGAAAGAAAAATCATTAGTAAAGGCAGGGATCTGAAACAAACAATATTCCCAGTGCCAGGGAAAAATGTTGTCTGCACACAGCATGAAAATAGAAAATTTGGGAAGTGTCACTGTGGTTTCCTTGTTGTCCAGGAAAGAGGACAGGCTGTTTTAGCTGACTGGTCTCCGTTCTTTCGATAGAATAGAAAGGGAACAATTTATTAGACTCTTAAAGAGCCCATAAACACATCCCATGCCCTGTGTTGTAATTCTGCATTCACCAAGCAACTCTCTGATCTGTAATTTATTTATTAGTCACTACTAATGAGCACTTACTAAGTTCCTGTCCCTGTTTACTATACTTTATATATATTATTGTACATTGTCGTACATATATATTGTACATTATACACACACACACACACACACACATATACACACACAACAACAACCTTTTGAGGTAGGTTTCAAGAGCCCCATTTTTAGATGAAGAAACAGACTGAGCGTGGTTAAGTAATCTCCTAGGTCATCCATCAAAAATGGTGGAGCCGTGATTTAAAGTCTGCCTTGGTTAACTTTCAGTGCCTTCTTTTCCTCTACATGCTGCTGCCTATCGCTTCACGCTTCTCCTTTTGGGCCAGAAATGTCTCTCTGGCTGGAAATTAAGGAGTGGCCATAGTCGGTGGGATTCAAGCCCCCAAACTGGCTCACTTCTGGGTGAACTCATTATCGTGTTCGAATGTATAAGATGGAAACAGATGAGACCCTGATGTGCAATATTCTCATTAAGATAGTGTCTCTGTGGCTCTGACAAAAATAGGCTGTCAGTTCTTCCCTTATCTTATAGCACTGATTACCACTGGAAGGACTTGTGAAAACACAAGACATTCTCTGTGTGACATCTTTAAATGGGAAGCACAGAGATTTACTTTTTCTCCTCGAGAAAGCTCCAAATTAAATGGATACAAGACGCTTGCTATTGTTGCTTTTGTTTTCACAGCTGCTGAAATAACTCTGGCTCTCCTGGTTCAATTCATGATAACTTCAGTTGAAATTACATGTGTCTAAAGATAGGACGTGCAGGGCAGAGCTCCTGAATGGATATTGTCCTTTGTTTAAATGGGATCTGCTCATTTTAGCTCAAAGCAGTCCTTGACCTACAAATGAAAGTGAAAAAAGAAAAGCCCACAGAACTTCCTAAATATGAATGGTTTCATCTATATAGTCTCAATAATTCATATACATGATGTTTGCATTTAAGAGGTTATTTCCACAATTAACAGGGGGCATGTATGGACCCCTTTTCATTGGAAAGGATTACAGTTAAATACCATTATTGCACATTTGTACTGAGAGATGGCAGTGAATTGCTTCGATGGTGGGCAATCAGAAAAGTGGGGGGTGGGGGTGGCGGCGGCAGCAGTGTAGGAGTGCAGCTGAGAGAGGGTTTGCAAACCAAGTCGTAAGATGGCCTGAAGGTGGCTGAGCTCAGGGAAGAATTCCTAGGGAGGCCAGCTGTTTTCAGATATTTGAGGGACTTACTTGCTTTGAGCAGCAAAAAGTAGGATTCCCTTTTATTCCCTAGAGGCCAGAACTTGACTAAAAGAAGACAGATGCAGAGAGACAGTCGTGTGGGAAAAATCTTTACAGTAGGATACTCGGAGGGTGGGGGTTGTTACTCTAAAGAACAATACTCCAGCATTAAACTTGTTTGGAACGATGGAGGCTGCCTCAGGGAACGCTGCGCCTCCTGTGCCCAGGATGCATTCAAACTAGGAAGCTATGGCGTGGATTACAGCATTGGGCAAGAGCTTTTACGTGGTACTTGTAAATTCGATTCCAATTCTAAGAACTTAGTTCATGGATTGACTTCGATACTGATGTCAGTTGCTCTTTGTGAATCAAAAATGAGAAGTAGTTTGACGTTATGTGTTAGAGGAGAGCGTATCGATGCACTTAAACCTCACTAATTTAGAATAATTGAAGGGGAAAGCCATTTGGGTTAGTGAAGCCCATTATGAAATTCTCGTAAATAATAAAAGGCCATGTTATGGCTTTCGAATCCACGGATGAGTGGAATTATGTCTACCAAAAGTGCCTGGTCAGGGTCCTGCTTACATGAATAAAGAATGACTTGTAATCAACATGTCAGCGCACCAGGCTTTGCTGGCCTCTGCTTATGTTTGAATGAAATAATTTATAGTTGAGAGTGTTTGGAAACAGTTGGTCTCTTAAATAAATAAACAGGCCCCTTGGAATTTCATTTCAAGTATTTATTTGCTGTCACCCCTCCCTTTTGTCTGTTGATACTACAAAGGGAAGCTTCTGTTCAACTCCCTGTCAAAATGTCACTGTGAAAAAACCAACAAACAAAAGTGTACCTTGAATAAATGAGATTTTTGCCAGACTAATCCCCCATTTCCAAGATTGGATGTTAGATTTCTCCAAACTCATGAAAGCAAACTTTCTGAGGGGCCATTGATATCTAGAACGTATGGCAAATCATTGGATTTAACATTTTTCATGCATTCATTAAAATTTAATGTTCAAAAGAACACTTATTATATAATTCTGTTTATATGAAATGTCCAGAACAAGCAAATTTATAGAAAGAGAAAGTATAGTAGAGCCTAGGGAGAGCGGAGTGGAGGTTTGGGGGGGAATAGAAAGTGACTGCTGAGGGGCATGGGGTTTCTTCTTCAGACAGTTGAAAGTGTTGTAAGGTTGTGGTGATGGTTGCAGAACTCTGAATATACTAAAAACTTTGAATTCTGCATTTTATATTGGTGAATTGTATGTTATGTGAATTACATCTCAGTCATTTTGGAGCTGTGTTTTGAGTCAGGAATTGTTCCGGACACCAGAAATAGAATGGGCGATGAGACTGAGTCCCTGCCCTCACAGAGCTTACCTTCCAACAGGGGGGGTCAGACAATAAACAAGTGAGCAAACATGTAAAAACATAATTTTAGGAAGAAACAGTACTCTGAAGAAAAATAAAGCAGGGTAAGGAAATAGAAACTGGTTTGTGTGTGTGCATATGTGTCTATCTGTGTGTTCGTGTGTGTGTGTAATATGTATCTGAGTGTATAGCATGTCTGTCTGTCTGTGTGTGTATGGTGTGCATGTGCGTATGCATGTGTATATGTGTGCATGGGTGTATCTGTGTGTGTACACCTGTTCTGTGTTTTCGATAGGGTGGTCGCGGAGGACCTCTACTGGGTCTTCCGAACATAGTTCTGAATGAAATGAAAGAGTGAGCCGTCCAGATAACGGGACTAAGTACATTCCAGGCAGTGCAAAGACCCTAAGGCAAGAATATTTTTGGCCTCTACGACCAAGTAGAGGGACAGGGACCTAGTGGGAGATAAAGTTGGAGAGGTTGGCAGGGACCAGGCCATGTAGGTAATAACCATGGCAATAAATGTGATTTATTTTAAGAGTTCATTCTTATCATCGACTTTGCACGGCATATTATGCAGTCCATAAATCTTTTTCACAGTCATTATCTTGTTTGATGCTTACAACAACAAAAGTCGCTACTAGTTTTCTTTGTCTATGGATAGGGAAAATGTGGGAAATTGTCCACGATTTTCCCTGCTCTGTGAGCCCATGACTGCACTTCAGAACTTGGCCTACGCCTGGTGATTCTTATTTTCTCAGCTCCGAAATCAATGTACTTGGTGCAAGGCGTAGGTACAATAAATGTTTATGGATTTGACTTTTTTGAGGTCATAAAGAGTGGACAACCAATCTAGGACTTCAGTCTGGTCATCTCACTCCAGGTCCATTCTGTTCGTGCTGACTCACGTGTCCATGTTGCTTTTCCCTTCGAATCAGAATGATGAGGATGACAGGGTCTTCAAGGTCATCTCCCCATAGGTTGGCTTTTCCATGCCCCAAGGTCTGTGGGCATTTATATAGCCTTACAGGACTGCTGAAAATGATCGATCAGCGTCTCTTACTATTACACAAGCCCACTTTAACCAAGGAGTAAGTTTTTCTTAGCATATTCCATTAGGTGATTTTAACATAAGTAATTTTTATCCACTGACTCTTACAGTTTGCTAATTTTCACCTCTGCCTTACCATCCAAACTCCCTCTTAGCAAATCCTACTATCTCCCACCTTTTATCTACCTAACAATGTGGTTATGAACATGAGTTCAAATCCTGAAGGGAGTTCAGATCCTGAATAGATGTATGACCTTTGACAGTTAGTCACTCTGACCCTCAGTTTTCCTCATCTGTAAAGTGGGATGATAATATTATTGATCTCACAGGACTGTTTTGAAAGTTAAATATGTCTGTACAGTGCTCAGAGCAGAGAACAGAGTCAGGATTCAGTAAATGTCAGCTGTTATCAGCTAGGATGTTTATGCTCCACTCTCTACGGCCACTTCCTGTGGAGTTGTGGGTAAGGCACGAGAAGTGAGATACACAGAATTTAGGGCGCTATTACGGAAGGCAATTAGGTGGTCAGAATACATCCCTGGACGGGAATACAACATGCGCACAGGTGGAAACTAGGATTGATTAACTCCCGAGCGTTCTACACTGGAGTTGGGCAGGGCGCTTACTGAATCTCCTCAAGTTCGCTATTCCATGTGAGTTTCCGTGGCTGTAATTAAACTCTCAGAAGGGAGGCTATTTTTAGAAGACGATGATAGAAATTGGGGTTTGGGGATTCAGAACAGTATGGGCGGGGATGAAAAGCCATTGATAAAAAGAGCTGTTTGCCTCGCTGCCCTTCATTCTCGTAGATTCTGGAAGGAGCTGCTCTCTCTGGTTTCCACTGCTGTTTTGTTTCCTTTTAGCGTGAGTGTCACTGTTGCCAGGTAACTACTGGAGCTTGCAAGGGCTTCTGTGGGAGTGCCCTTCGCTTGGCTACCCCTTGGCTGGGTGACCGGGAGGCACAAGGAGGCAGAGGTCAAGGCCAAAAGGAAAGGAAGCATGGGTGCCTCCACACATAAACCAGGGCTGCTGAGATCACCCCTAGGCTTATGGAAAAGGCTTATGTTTTTCTCCTGAAAACAGGGAGATGACGAGGTAGCCCTTAGCACCTCCTGCCAGGCACCTCTGACACAAGTAAAAAGCCTGTAAATAGAAAATACTTTGGAGAAGGAATAAACAATTTAACTTATTCTTTTCTTTCTCCTTGAAAAAAATACTTCGATTCTTCACAAATTCCAGAAAAGATGTGTGTATGGATGTGACCACTGGTGCCTTGACACCCCCATCAGGCCTTCCATCTTAAGGTCAGGTGCCCCAGTGACTCTCACCATCAGTGTTAGGGAGAAGATAAATTGTCTCGCTCGGCTGCAGAAGCCCTTGGAAAGCCATCTCTCGGGTTCTTTTTCTCTCATCTATTAAGCACCAATTCTCTCCCTAAATGAGGAGTAACACGCTGACACTAGGAAAAAGCAGAAAGTGAAGCAAAATAGCAGCTGACTGTAACCAGCATATTTCATTGTTCATCTGAAAGCTGAGACTCTCCCAGCATATGTGCGGGGGAATGATCCGTTTTCACATGGGCAGCAGCTGTGTTGGCTCAAAGGGACCCTGCGAGATGATGATCCAGTATGATTCTTTATAGCAGGGATGAAGAGAGACGAGAGGTTAAACACTTATCAAGTTCAGCGGTGACTCCAGGTCAAACCTTCCACGAAAGAGAGAGAATGTCCCTTTAATTCTCTAGCTTCCACATCTTTCAATATCCTTACCATTAACCTTCCACCTCTTCCCCTACGAAATGCTATGAAACTGTCTCCCCGGCCCTCCAATTGATATTATAGCCTCTTCATTCTGCCCCAGCCAACTAAATGGACCTGCCACCCATCTCAGAACTGTATCCCAGACTCACACGTGGTTTCAAGGTCCTTTATTAGTTTACTCTTATTAAATGATTGCATCATCTCTCTCTGTCAATAAATGTTTCACTGACTCCAACTAAAACAATTTAGTCTTGATTTCTTTATCTATTCCTTCGTTTCCTGGTTCCATATTTTATATTAATGATTCCTAATGTTTCAAACAGATCGACTTCAGGCATCACCGTGGGAAGTGGAGGAGGCGTTTGGGGGCACAAAGACCCTTTGTAGGTCACTGTCCATGCTTTTGTGTGGGGCAGGCCCTGGTGATCAGTATCAATTATGAAGCTGCCCAGAATAAGTGGATGAACCTTCAGACATATCTCTTGTGAATATAAAAACGAGAGAGCCAGAGCAATAAATCATTGTAAGCCAGTGCAATAAGACTGTGCAGAGGCATAAATTTATTCAATATCAGGACTAGTTCTTGGTAAAAATGCAATGAAGACGAAGCCCCCTCCCCTTCCCCCCCACCGGGTCCTCTCTTTGTCACAGGCATAGGACCTGCTGCTCCTTCTTTCCTTCTTTCTCTCCTCCCCTGCCCCCATCAAATTTTGCTGTCAGGTTTTTATTTTCAGAGTTATAAATGACTCATGTTATCCCAAAGCACTGGTCTTCAAATTCTGTTGGATTGAAGCATTGTACCACAAAAATTAACTAATGGATATCTTCATTTGGAAACAAAAATAACCTTTCATTCTCTTTTAAAAAGAATATAGTGGTGATTTATTTTTTTGGTTACAGATGATTATAGTCCTCGATAATCACTGTAATACAATGTTATATGTTAAAATAATTTGATGTTTTTGAAACTTGATTCATCTTATGATATATTCAATAAGTGCTTTATTTCTATTCAAATGTCATCACCCATTTGAGATCTTGGGACGGTGTTACCCTGTATGGTAGCCCCTAGCTACTTGGGGCTATTGAGTACTTGGGATGGGGCTAGTCTGAAGTGAGATGTGTTGTCAGCGTTAAATATACACTGAATTTCAACAACTTGGTGTAACAAAAGAGAATGTAAAATATACTATTAGTAATTATGAAATATTGTATGTTGTAATGATCATATTTGGGCTATATTGTGTTAAAATACACTATACGAATTAATTTTACCTTTTTTTGGTTGTTTTAATGTGGCTACTAAAAAATTTAAAATTACATATATAGCTCATATTAGCATATTAGTGGTTCACATATTTCTACGGACAGCGTTGCTTTGGAAAATACTAAGATCAACTTGCAATAAATCTTGACCTCTTACTGACTTGACTCTAAGTAATCATTGGCTCTGAACTTACCTCCCGATATCATGTGAGTGCTGACAATGGCAAGTTACCACTCTGGTTCCAGCTTGGGTATTTAGGTCAATTCCCTTACCTCCTTAGTTAATATTAGTAGGTTCTATTACAGGAAGATTGTCTTGGTCAAGCCTAATTCTTACAAAAATCATACCTTATGAGACAACATAAAAATGCACAGGAAAGCATTTTGATCAACTACAAAGTTAAAGAAGGATGTAGGAGTATCGAGATATTGAAAATATGTTTGTAACAAGCTCAAGACTCCTGCAATTATTTTTCCTGTGGTTTATGGATGAAAATCTTCCAACCTTTTTAACTGACAAGTATTACCCTCTTCTCAGGTGCGATGTTTGGACTTCATAAAGCTCTTTCTGCTTAAGATATCATACATTAGGCATCCAAAATCATAACCATCATCATTATGATTCAGTTCTTTAGCTCCCAATCAAACAATACCCATCCATGAACATAATCAGATCATATTGTGACTGACCTACTTTTCGTTTACTCAAATCTGAAGCCAAAATAATTTGGCCTCCAGGCTGTGTTTTTTGTTCCGACCATGCCACTAAACAGAATATTATTGGCTTCAGTCCGTCTGTTAGTCTCTTGATGTTGTGTCTGCATATATTACTCGTTTTATTGGACAGTGTAGATGAACACCTGGTATTGGAGATAGATCTTCATTACTCTCCTCCTTACCTTTAACTCTGGCTGGTCCTTGACATCATCCTTAGCAAAACCTGCCCTGGTGGATTTCCCTGCATCAGAGAGAAGTGAAGGTTTCTCTATCCCTTTAGTCTTTCAGTGCAATGCAGCGATTTTCAAATGTGGGTCAGAGGATGGGTTATGTCAGAATTTCTTATAGGGCTGATTAAAAATACAGCCTTATAGGGCTGAATCAGAAGCTCAGAATTTCAGGGAAAGGGAGTAGTCATTTGTAGCATTCAAGAAAGTTCTTAAACATGTTAAATTTTGAGATCTACTGCCTTTTTCTGCAAGGTAGGGGCTGAGTTGCTGGAAGGACTCTAAATTTTTTTTTTTAACCTGGCCAAACTCTGCAAGAAAAGGTAATTACCTATTGGGTATGATAAGGTATAGATGTTTACAAATTTACTACCATATTGCATGGGCTTTTTAAAAAATGTAAACCCCCCTTCACGGAATAATCCGTCAAGTCCCTACACATTAGAATGAATGAGTTTCTTATAGACAGCAAGAGGGACCTGGATGCCATCTCAAGTCAGTATTAAAAAGGTTGGAGGATAGCGCGCTTTAAGAAACAGATATACAGATATTAAAAGAAAGCATGAGAGAAATGAAATTCGAGCTTCTCGCCCATTTGTTCCTTCCTCTAAGGACCTTTGCTTATTGTCCCACCATCTTTTCCAAACTTGACCCTTAATGCTGTTGCCTTTGCCTTCAAGCTAGAAAAACATTAAAAAAAAAAAAATCAATTTTTCCTTGATGTGTTTGGAGTTTTGCCTAAACAAGGTCTGCCAAACCTGTTCCTATGTTATTTTTAGTGACTCCTTTGCATACGTGTCCTGAAGATGTGTGATCCTCTGTGCATTCTTTCTTCTGATGAATATTTGATTGGCAACCTTAAAATTTTTCTTTGTATTTAAATTACAAACTCACTGCAAGCTCAAGGCACCTTTCACCATCTTTTAAACTACATGTCAATATGTGTTCTTGTAGAGCTACAATTACCTACTATTTCGTAGCTTTCTGAATTAAATATTCATTAAACAAAAGCTGAAAATGGTATTAAATCTATATAAAAATTTTAATGTGCAAAAATCACTAATCAGTATGTTAATGTAGCTTTAACAGAGTTTGACTTATGTAGCAAGGAAGGACATTATATATATTTTTTAATAATGCTTCGCTTCTTGAAGCCGTTCGCATTTACAGAATAATGCACATTTTCGTAGAATAATGAGTTATTATGCAAATGAGGGAATTACAAAATGTAGACGAGAAACAATTTCACTGCACCGTCTTTGGAGAAAGGATGTGATTTTTAAATGAAAAAGGAAGTTTCTCACTTTTGCTGTAATCAGAATTAACGTCGCTAGGAGAAGGGAGCATACTGATTGACGGATGTGGGCAGAAGTGCTGCCTCTGATAGGAGGTTCCTGTCAGGACCCCCCCAGCCCAGACTATTCTCTAGTTCAGGGTATTCTGAGGGGAGGAGAGATGAAGTTACACACTAACCGATGTCTTTACCATCCACGCAGCCATAAACAGGAAAGAATGTCGCTAATGCAATCAGCCATTTTATTTGAAACTTTTAATCCAGATAATACATGAAATTTTGACTAAAAAAGATCGCATAGAATACCTTGTAAAAGAAGGAGCAGTGTCTGCCTCACCCCATCCTCACTTACCAGAGGCAACCATCTTTACTGTTTTGGGGAGTTACTTTCTATTTCTAAATAATACGCTTGTCCTGCTAATTTTTGATTGATTATTTTAGGATAAATCTGTTGAGCACTGCCTATCAAAAAGGAGTATTTCACTCTTCTCCTCGGCTTCTTCTCTTAATTTTTAATGAAGTTATTGTTAGTTCTCCTGTTGATTTCCTTTGTTGAATCTCTAAAGAATATCCTTAAATCTTTTCCGGTTTAATCAACAATAGATACTGCCTCTTGATATGCTGTCATATTAGATGAGGATTTTAATACATTTACCCTTTTCCTGCATTTGCTTTCTCATTTTTAGCTCTATTAAGTTTTGATTCTTGGATTTCATTAATTTTTCCATATTTATCCTTATGCCAATTGCTGAAGGTCTATCCTTATGCCAAACTTCTTTTACCTGTGCTAGCTAGAGCGAATCCATTCTTCGGAATTCAGAGAGTTCATATGGAAATGATTTAGGTCATATTTTCATTTATGTAATTAAACGTTCAGTTTTCTTATATACTCTGATGCTATCATGAGCATTTCCCGGTATCTTTATTTATTTTTATTTTTTATTTTTAATTAATTTTTTATGATGACGTTGGTTAACAAAATCCAATAAGTTTCAGGTGTAGATTTTAACAGTAAAGCATATATAAATTGCATCTTGTGTTCACCGTCCATAGTTAGATTTCATTCTGTCACCACATATTTGACCCCTTTTACCCTATCTATCTCCACCCTCCCTTTCTGCCCCCATCCTTGGGTAATGACTAGTCTATTGTCCATGTCCATGAGTCTCTGTTTGTTTGTCCTGTTTTTTGTTGCTTTTAGGTCTAT
>NW_006432945.1:8625072-8647982 GCF_000325575.1 Pteropus alecto
TTCCCTGTTGTGACACATGGCAGTACCTTTATTTTTTAAACTGTCATTCTTCATGGCTGCAATCTGTTCTGATATATTAGAGACAACAAAAATTTGGCCTTGACTTTGATATTTAGCCAGAACACGTGCTCAGGTTTGGTTCAGGCTTAGTCTTTGAAGTCCTGAAGTCCTACTTCAATATCATTTCTGACAACTCTGAACTGGAGCGTAAGCAGTGATTGCGTAATAATCTATTTACCATCATGAAACATCGGTGTAACAATATCTGTAAAATAAGCATATCGTATTATTTGAATTTGTTTTAACTTAAGAATATTAGAATACTGGGATATTCAAATGTAGGTAAGTTTTATTCTAAATATAACTTGAAGTAAAAAATCTTTTTATGTGCTTTATTCATTTAAACCTCTCAGTCAAATGAAATATAAACATATATTTATTTCCGCAAGAGTAAAATTCTGCAATAATTAATATGATTGTGAGAAGGATCATTTTGTATATAAAATTAATTACTAAGAAGTTTTAGATAAATAAGTAGAGAAAGAATGTCAATGTGCGTAATAAGAGAATACATTAGCTAGATTACTTTAGAACAAACTACATGCTTTCTGAACCTGCAAATAATTATAACATTGAATTAATTATAATCAAGGTGGAGAAATATAGAATAGATAATAATTAAAACCCTTGTAGAATTATTTGGTATTTTAAAATCATAACATTAAACATTTAAAATTTTTAACAAAAACTGTTTAGGTTTTAGTAATTAAATTCTATTTAGGTCATGAGTCTTTCAAGAAAAGGTTATATTTGGAAATGCTTCATATTTCGTAAGAATGAATAAAAAGCAGAATGCCAGTATTACTCCCTTGAAATATCACAAAGAGAAAAACTCCAAATCATTAAAAAAAACTCATCATAAACTGTCTATGATCCAGACATATTAATAGCCTATACTTAAATCGCACTGTTCTACATACTCTCTCTGTATGAACTCATTTAATTCTCCCAGTGATCCCATAAGGTATAGCTATTATTAGCCCATTTTAAAGATGAAGCTAAGGCACAGAGAGATTAAATAATTTATCCAAGGTCTCACAGCCAGGCAGTGGTAGGGAAGGATTTAAACTCAGGCAATCTGACTTGAATCCATCTCCTAACCAAGGTGTCATCTCTTAAATGACATATACTGGGAGAATACTTAGATGGGTTCCTGGCATGTGATAAGCATCCAGTTAAAGTTAGCTCTTATCATCAGTTGCTGGAATGGGGTGGAGAATACCAGAAGGAGAGAGTGAGGAGCTGATGGTTGTTTACCTCTTGGCTGTACATGGGCCCAGAGAACCAAGAAGCCAGCTTCAGCCAGGAGGGACCAAGTTAACAAAAGTCCCTACCAAAGCCTCATGCTGGCTGCAGAGCTACTTGAGGCCAGGAACCTGCAGGTATGCACACGCATTGTGGCTGGGTCCCATTACCCCATTTTTCTCATTTGTGAGATGACCATGAGGATAGTTGCAATATTTCCGTTTCTTTAACATTGAGTGCGTGACTCTATGACTTTGCCGGAGAGGATCGGGGTAGAATGGAAATGTCAGTGGAGTGTATGCTAACCGTAGCATCAACCCCACAGGCCGCCTAGCCCCAGCTCTACCTCTAGATAAGAACAGGGTTACCTAGGGTTGCTTTGAGGATGCTTGTAGGCGTACTGCAGAGAAAGCTTAGTAAAACTCGGGAGCCTTTTTCTTTAAAACAAAGGTTTGGAAACCTAAGGGTTTTTCTGGGATTAGCATTACAGAGGCACACAGGAAATTCTTTCCTAAGGGCAATCAGTGCCAGCTCACTGCAATTAACTAAGAACTGCAAACTGCAAGCTACTGAGAAGCCACTGAGTAGGAGTACTGAGCCCAGATGTTAAAGACCCAGAGGAAATTCAAGCAGTTCTAATAGCAGTTGTGGAATTTGAGACAGCTGTTTTGCTTGTGCCTAAGCGTTCATAATTTATTAACTATCTTCTCTACAGTGCAACCGTTAAAATGTGTGCAAATGTTAGTTACTCATGAATTGTTAACATCAATGTTTTGTTACTTTAATGGGGTTATACTTTGTTGATTTGCAAAGCTCAATTATGTGTCTTTCTTTTTATCTGTGACTAGGGAAAGCCTGGCTGATTCAGTCACATTACCTTAACCTCAGGCACCACTGTGTGGCTGAGCCCGCCAGAATTCTAGACTCAGAATAGAGTAGAAAACACATCACCTCTAGAATACCAAGAATACCAGCCTTACAAACTCGACCCTAGAAAATGGTGGCACGTATCTTTTCCCCATTTTGTTCTTTTCCCCATTCCTAGAGTTCAGGGGGTTCCACAGCTACCCAGCACTTCTTGCTGCTCTTGGAGCTCAGTCCTATCATCCTCTCGTGTGTTCTTTCTCAGGGATCTCCTGGATGACCAGCTGGGGTTGCTAGTTGTGAAACTGGAAAGGTTCAGATGCTCTTCTTGGACTAAGAAGTGGCTTTGCAAATGTAATTAGTTAAGATAAGGTCACACTAGAGTAGAATAAGTTCCTACTTCAGTGACTGGTGTCCTTTCTAAGTAGAGGAGAGGATACACAGAGACACAGGCCAGAAGGCTATGTGACGGTGGAGGCAGAGATTGGAGTGATGCCGCTGTAAACCGAGGAATACGAGGATTATTCGGAGCCACCGGAAGTTAGAAAGAAGCAAGGACAGATTCTTCCCTAGAGCCTTCAGGGGAGCACGGCCCTGCTGACATTTCGATGTTGGGCTTCTAACCCCTAGGACACTAAGAGGATATATTTCTGTTGTTTCAACCTACCTCGTTGTGGTCATTTGTTATGGCACCCTAGGAAACCAACATGGGGTAATTTGTGAGGCAGTAATGGATAACAGAAACAATTATGTAAGCAAATTACTCATATTATATTCATTGACTTTTTAATGAATTCATTGACTTTTTCAAGTGAAAAAAAAAAAGGAAACACTTGTTTCTTTAGGCCATTTTCAGTGTTTTTGGCAACTTTGCAAAATTTTATCTGGAACTACCTTCTTCATCAGGACAAGAGGGATCAAATATGGGAAGACATGGCACATTGGGATGCATAAAGCTTGCAACTTCATACACAGAGCCTGTGGTGCTGCTATAGGTTCGCGCCCTGCGATGCAGAAACACTGATACGTTTGATTTGCCTGTCTCCATCAAGGAGGGGGAAAGTATTTTATAATTATATGCACTGTGTTAGGAAGTGTACATTTTGACTAGACATTAATAAACCAAAGCCTCTGCTTAGAATTTTACAGGTATGGGATGAGAAGAGCTTTTCATAGACTACTTCTGTCTCTGTAAGCTTCACTCTTCACTTCTCCTCTCCTCCCTTCGTGCTTCCAACTTCCTTTACTTTCATGTCGCGATTGGAACTGTGGCCCTGCATCTTTGTGTTGTAAAGCTGAAAGGGTCTGCACGGTGGACGGTAGGTGTCCCCCTGCAAGCTATTCCTGCACCAGGATGGCTAGAAATGACTTCATATATGGGACCGTGACTGATGGACACATGGAAAAGCTCAGACTACCCTGGCTTGATGTCCCCTTCGCAGATCACTAAAATGCCCCTTTCTCTGGGAAAGAAGCATTCTGTTTTCTTTGGCACTTTTGCCTCTAGGATGATAAAAGCATAGCGCTGCCAGTGGCCAGGTCTATATCTCTGTGAAGAAATCCTGCCAGAAGATGAAGCATACCCAAGAAAAGTGGAATTAAGTATTTTGGGAGGGAGGAGGGAGGAGGAGGAGGAGGAGGAAGAGAAGAAGGAGGAGGAGGAGGAGGAGAGGGAGGAGAGAAAAAGAGAGAGTTTCATTTCCGATGAAATGAAATGGTTCCTAGATCCACTTGTGATGGAAACCAAATTTAGTTTCCCAGTGACATGAACCGACACATCCCCCCTCCCCTGTTCTTGCTTCACTGAGCTTGAGTGTGTCTTTTTCTGCCTTTTTCACTGCTGTGCTCTCAACTCTTAGAACTTGGCACATGATAGGCACTAAATAAATATTTGTTGAATAAATTTGTTTTCTATCACTTTGAACCAAAGACGACCTTACTAAATCAGGAAGAATTTAAAAATTAGTTATAATCCCAGTAGAATTTAAGTGCTGCCAACCAAATGTTAGAGGTAGGCTGTTGATAAGCGTAAATGTCTAAATAGAGAAGGAGTGTTCTCTGGATACGTTATAAGCAAAGGCTAGAGGGAGGAATGCACTGGGCATGCTCAGAACACGTGCGTGCAGTGGTCCTGTTGGGTAGTGAGTTTCTGAAGGAGGGTCTGGGGATAACGCTGAGAAATCAGGGTTAGCCCATCTCTGAGCTCTGAACAACCAGTTGAAGAACTTGGAATTTATTTGGTAGGTAGCAGGGAATCAATAGATGATATTTGAGCAGATAAGCGAGATATTATCCTTTCCATGGATAGTTTCATTTTAACAGAAAATCTGAAGCTTCTACCTAGAAGGATATATTCCTACATAATAGGAATTTGAGATCATAAAGCAGGTTAGTAAAATTTCTGTGTGTGTGTGTGTGTGTGTGTGTGTGTGTGTGTGTGTGTGTGTGTGAAAGAACTTTCAACAGCCTCAAATTACACCATGTAGGCCACTGCTATTTTATGACTAGTCGTTTTCCTATGATAATTTGGGGTTAAATCCAGTCATTTCTAAAAAATCTATCTGCAACTTTTGGTACTCTGAAATAGAAATATGAAGGCCGGAAGGGAGATAAAGGAAAAAAAAAACAAACAAACATGGAAAATGAAGAAAAGGCTTTTTTATTTCCAGATCCATTTTATCTCCTAGAAAAATTTTAAATGATGAATAAAATATTTAAGATAAGTTTTCAGGCATGATAAAATGATCAGATGATTTAAAAGAGAAATATCCAATGAAGCAGAAATTGCATGAATTGCTCAGAAACTAAGACCAATTATGCATACTTTGATGGGGGCTAAGCTAGAGCGACCATGATAATCTTGTCCTCTTTTTCCAGTAATTAGGGTAAGCAGGGACGTGTGACCCAGTCTTGATCTATAGGACTTGAGAAGTAAGATGGGGAGAAGGAGGTTGCTAACATTTTCTTTGCTAACTTAAAGAGGTACGTGAGAATAACTGCCTTCTTTGCAAGATGCTATGTATGTGACACCTGGAGCTACTGCTGCCACTTTGAAACTATGAGAAAGATGTTTTCTAAGACAGGCAGAGCAGAAAGGTAGAAACTACCGGGGTCTTTGTCGATGCTACTGAGCTGATGAATTAGCCAATCTCAGACTTTTTCTTATATGTATATTAAAATCATTGATATTTAAGCCAACTGTCAGTCAGTTTTTCTTATTTGCAGCTGAAAGCAAATGCACTTATTTTCCCACATAACAGTTGTCTCTTATGTAAACCATTGCTTTCTGGAATGTAGAAAGATTATGGTGCACTGAAAATGTGTGCTTTAATCACAGTAATTATTTATTTTAGTTTTCTCTAAAATTATTTTTATTTATTTAGTTTTATTGGAGGTAGGGGGTGGGGCAAAGCATCATTTTTTTTTTTCTTTAGACTCTGAATAAGCCAAAGAGATATCGAACACCTGGATGAAGAGATAGTTGCTTATATGTATCAATGATCTGGATGTTTGACTTCTGAAAATGAAACATCTGGAACACAAAGCAATGTTTTCATTTTCAGCTGTATTTTGGTATTATATGGAAATCACTATTAGGTAAAACCAGGAATAAAGGATTTACATAAGAAGTAGGATCACCCAACAGCATCACGGGCCAGCTGTCCTGCCCATATAGTAATTAATTCACTCACTTTTTCAATCACTCAAAAGAAATGGATATCTGCCATGTGTGAGACATTGTGTTATAGGGATGTAATTACGACTTCATATATAAATATTACTTCACAGACTTAAAGACAGTCTTTGTCTTCCAGGGACATACAGCTCAGTGGTGAGGAACTGGCATAATAAGTTGACATGGTAGAGATTGTTAAGGTGTTAGTAGAGGTATGGAGAAGGGAGCCGCCGTTCATTTAGTCACTCAACACACATTCATTGTGCATTTAATGATACCGGATGCTATTTTAGGCTTTGGGGGTACAGTGATAAGCACAACCAGCTCTGGTTTCTACCCTCGTGGAGCTCACAGTCTCATGAGAAAGACACGAAAGTGTGAATGCACAAATAAATATACAATTATAAATTCAGATAATGTGATGAAAAAAAGTACTATGCTACAGAGAGAGTAACTGGGGTGATGTAATTTACTTTGGAGGAGTCAGAAAAGGACCGTCTGAGGATGTGACGTTTAAACTGATACCTGAAGTGGGAGTGGAAATGAGCGTGATTAAGTTTGGGGAGATGAAGGGGAGGAAAGGTTAGAGAAATCCTCTTACAGGAAGTGACACTGGAGTTCGGCCTCAGAAGTCAATTTGGTGTGATAGAAAATGTCAAAACATATGCAAATAAACAAGACTATATGAATACAGTTGACCCTGAACAATAGGTTTGAACTGCAAGGGTCCACTTACATGTGATTTTTTTTCACTAAATACTATAAATGTATTTTCCTGATAACATTTTCTTTTCTCTAGCTTGCTTTAATGTAAGAATGTTATAATACATATAACACAAAAAATATATGTTAATTGACTCTTCATGTTATCTGTAAGGCTTTTGGTCAATGGTAGGCTATGAATAGTTAAGTTTGGGGAGAGTCAAAAGTTATACACAGATTTTCCACTGTGCCCCCCTGCATTGTTGAAGGGTCAGGTGTATACCAAAATGCTAACAGGATATTATCTTTGGGTAATGGGATTATGTATCCCTTTAATTTTCTTGTTTCCGTTTTTCTTTACTGTATTTTCTGTACACTTTTTTTTTGGTCATAAAAAGTTACTCTAAAAAGTAATCATTAAAGGAAAGAGGGATATATGGGTGTCTTCGCTCAGGCAATGCTGAGGTCGAGGTTGGGGTGTACACGTGGGGTTGGAAGAGGTGGTGGGGCCCGGAACATTTAAATCGCTTCTAGTTGTAGAATAACTTCTCCCAACTACAGCATGGCAGTGGCGTGGGGAGTGAGACAGGAAAGTAGGTGAGAGGTCAGGTCAGGAGGGACCTGGGGCCATCAGGAAGAGTTTCAAGTTCATCCTGTAGTCAACGGGGAATGAAGTGATCAGATCTGTTTTTAGGGACGCGCCCCTGGTGACAGGGGGGAGATATGTGGGACAGCTGCAATCGTCAAGGTAAGCAATGTCAGGCGGGGCAGGGGAATGTTATTTTAAAGCAGCACATTTAATGCAGTGGCCTGAGATTGATTCTCAGCTCTTCTCCAATTGGCAACTCTTATCTGAATAAATCCGTGTGCTGAGTCGACTGATTAAAGCACTAGCTTCATATGATTAATTTGATCAGCCTCATGCCAAATAACTGTGCTGGTGAAATTCTTGACGTTTCAGCCGTCTAGGTTTCAGGGCACTGCACACTCGGTGTCCTTTCATGATGGTCTTCACCGTAGGCCTTGTGTGGACCTGAGGAGGAGAACACCGCCTGTCCTTTTCTACTTTAGTGAGTGATTAGGATGTGGTAACATCTGCAGAGAATGATTGATTGACTTCCTCAGACACAAGTACCACTGAAATATAACCTATCATTATTATTTGCTCTGATACCAACTTTTTTGCAGGTTTTAATTTTGTCTGTTCATTTCAACCAAATCTGAGGTCTCCATGACTACGATAGAAGAACAGAAGGAAAAAAAAAAATGCTTCTGTGTTGGAACATCCTAAATGGTATTGTTTACTGTAAAATGTGGATATTTTAAAGGATGCCCACATTTTAAAAAGGTGTAAATGCTGTTCGTATGGTGTTCCAAGCCAGGGACATTTTTATGTTCGAGCCGTGGGTGATATGCAAACACATTCGAAAGATGTATCAATAAGAACTCTAGAAACAGACGAACAAGATAGCTAGATTTCAAGGTAGAATTCAGATACGAGGTACGTTCATTTATTTATCTTCTAGGGTGGGGTCTGGGCTCTCTGTGACCTAAATAATAAGGTCAAGCGTGGCCGTGGATTGATGTCCAGGTAGTTGTATGAGTTTACATTCTGAACTCTTGAGTAAAAACCTCGGGAAAAGCTGTGGCGTTTCATGGGTCCTTCATGGGTGTATGGCTAGCCTCCCTAGCATAATTAGGACATAACGATGTCGCCATTCTTTTCCAAGAGGTAATGGGTGCGTATGAGGCTTTGCAGTTGGACTTGAATTCCAGCTGTGCCACTTACTATCTGCATGACCTTGGATAAGTCCCTTAACACCCCATACTTAGATTTCCTCTCCCGTTAAATGGAAATAAGAAAGCCCACCCAGCGGGGTTATTGTAGGGGAATAAATAAGATAACATTTAGAAAGCGCCTGGCATTAAATAAGCTCTTCGATTTAATTGTTGCCCTCACTGGTGTTATGATACATACTGTTCGACTGCAGAGAGCTCGCTATGCATGTAGCTACACAAGAATTTTGATTTCTAAAAATAACGCAAATTAGAAGTGCGAAGGCAGCAGAAAGCAAAGGAGGAAAGTGGGGGTTGACACTGGGAAGCCCAAGTTAGGGTTTCCTGGTGTTCAAGGAGCTGAGTTCCCAGGCTCTGTGCAGCATCTGGGGATCTTTGAATCTGAGCCAACATCTGGGGCCAGCATATTTCCGGCTGTCAGTGCAGAAGCCAAGTGCTCAGCAGACAGAGGTTAGAGCGATGCCAGGCTGCGGTCACCTCGCTTAGCTGGGCAGTCCCACAGCTCAGGGTGGGGCCGATGCTGGCTGACCCCTGTCCACCGAGTAGCTGTCTCGATATTTGTCACTGATATGTGTCCCCAGTCACTTCTCAGTCCTCCTTTTCTCCCCCCTGGGTCTTGTCCTAGTCAGGTGTTCTGCTTCCAGTCAGGTGCCCAGACTGTGTCCTATTTCGGTTCTCAGCCTAAGGAGAGCAAACCTCTGCAAAGGTAAAGGATTTGCTAACAAGGTGGGACCCGTGTCATTTTGAAAAGGACTCTCCGAAACTGGAAGAATGACGTTTTAATGGCAGAATGATAGACAACAGGTTGACGTTTGGGGTCAGGGGTCTCTGTCTGGCATTTGTGATTGAAAAACATCACGATACAGTGGGCATACTTTCTGCTCAGAAGGCCAATCCTCTCCCGAAATAGTGTTTTTAACTCTTACCTGGAGGAACTAAACGATGAGGGGAGAGGCTCAGTATAGGGAGGTGCTGGCTCATCACCTAGTCACTTCTAGCCTGATGCACTCGGGGCTGACGGTGACTTCATTTGCACAGCAAGGACCTTGTCTGATGCACTCCTGGTGCCTCATTCACCTGCTCAACTCGGGAATCTCACCGCACCTGTGGTGGCCTTAAAGGTGCCTTTGGTTTTCTGCTGCCTGTTCTGTACCGAGTGAAGGCGCTGAGGTTAGGTGCCAGGGACGGGGCCGAAAGGGACACTGTAACATGGAAAATGCTGCGATGGGAGGCTTCTCGTCAGAGCCTTTGTTGGTTTCTGTGACAATGTGGACATAATATTCCTACTACCTACATTTCGGGATCCCTTTCTGGTTTTGGGGGCCCTGCGTTCAGCACTTTCCATGACGTGCTGGACGCCTGTTGTGTTTTGCCTGTCCTGCGTTCCTCCCTGTCTTCTGGTGACAGCTCCCTGATTTTCACCTGGCGCCTGTAACCTTTGGGGATCTATTTTATCTGCCTCCACTTCGCCCCGTGGGTGAGGGAGGAATTCCCTCCATAGGGTTATGGGGACGTCTGGACACATGACACGCGACACTGGACAGATGGGATGGACGGCAGTTTATCAGTCACATCTAGTCACAGGTTGGGGAGGAGGAACCGGACACCACACAGAGCTACCGGGGGTCGTGCTCGGGAACAGAGTGAATGAGCAGGGGCGGCGGGACGCAGACTTCGCAGTGTCCGGAGGGCGGGGTGCCCCTGGTTCCCATGTGAAGATGTGATCGGGTTGTTTGAATAATTCCACAGGCTGGCAGGGAACTGAGCCCAGCTACGCAAAGGGAAGCGGGAGTCACGCTGAGTCTGTTTGGCGAGGAGTGTGGGCTCATGTGCAGGAGCAGACAGGCTGGGCAGTTCGTGGTCAGGCCACTCGGCCCTCCTTGTTTTCCCCAGATGTCAAGCCACACGTGACATTGGATCTTGACTTTAGGCCTGTATCACACCTGTGAATCACAACTCCGAGGGCTCCACGGAGAACGAGGATGGGCGTGTGATCTATGCTGGACCAGCCAAGCTCCCTCTGTCTTGGAAATGTGAGAGTTGAGTTGAATGAAGCAAGATGGGAAAAAATGAATGGAATTGATTAGGCCCGGCAGGGCTGCCCGAGGAAATGGTTCGTGTCTGTAACCCGGAATCTCGGGGTTTCTCCGGCCCCTGCCTTTCCTGGGACCTGAGCATTCACTTTTCTCTCTTGAGTTTTGGAGCGATCCTGTCGGTTACGTTGTCCAGAGTTGGATTCTGTTGCATGTAACCAAGAGAGCTGGAGGTGTTTCTCATTTATTTGACACAAGGACCCTAGGGGGTGGGAGGTTTTTATTATCCCTATTTTAAAGATGAGGAAACTGAGGCAAAGAGATGTTAAGGTTTCCTGAGTTCGCAAAGCAAGGAAGGGACAGAGGTGCCATTTGAAAAAATAAGAATTATCTTGACGACAGTTAGTCAATAGGTATCTCTTTCTTAAAGACATGGAATAGATAGCTTATCAGAACTTTAAATCCCAACCGGACAGGGGAGTGCCTATGAAAGATGGTGGCACCCCCTCATCTGTGCTCATCCAGTCTCTGGCTCTATGGAGTAGCTTGCCAAGCGCCAAGGGAACTCAGTCCCTGGGTTGTTAAGGCGATTAGGTGTGAGATGCCACACTGACGTGGGGGCCATCGTTGGAGAAAGGTCATCGTTTTCAACTGGCTTTGATGAGTCTGAGCCAAGCGTGTCCTGGCCCAAGTGGGAAGGGTGTGTGTGTGTGTGTGTGTGTGTGTGTGTGTGTGTGCGTGCGCGCGCACGTGTGTACTTCACAGATCAGATTTTTGAGTCTTTTCCCTCCGTAAGTACTCATGCCTGGCCTTGAATGAGCAGAGAAGGGCTGAACTCGATTGAGTGGAAGTGATGAGACCTAGGTTTTCCCACTAAGGAGTGAGACTCACGAAATTGGGAAAGCGAGAGAAAGGTGGACAACGCCCTAGAAAGGATGAAAAACCCTACACATACATAAAAGCACACCTGCAGAAGCAGGAGGAAAATGGGAAAAGATGAGCGGCTAAAACCAAAGAAAGAAGGGAAGAGAAGAAGGTGTGTGGTTGGGCCCCTCTTTCTAGGTCAAAGGATATCGGCTTCTACACAGGCGATTCTTTCCTTCCTCTGTTATTTGCCTGCTTAGGGCCACTGAGTGTCACTGAGCAGATGTCGGGAGTAGCAGTGTCTCCTCGGATGTTCAGAGGTCACCACCTCAGGCCTGTGGGCAGAGGGGACGTGGTTTCCTGATGACACACGGCTCTGCAGCATGGGGCGAGAGCTAGTGCGGGCCCTGAGCCCTGCTCCCCGCTGGGCCCAAACTTACTCCCCAGACGCTGCAGTGTGTGGTTCAGAGCAGGGCCTGATGGCCTCAGTGCCGAAGGTACAACCGGCCTCTGTCTGGAGCCAGCTTGGTGGCAGTAGAGACGGATTCGTGCTAAGACACACAGAGCTAAAATTATCCTGCCCTTATTTCTGCGGCTGAAAGACACGTACTGTGAAAGTCATGGGTATTTTACTGTCAGGCCACTGATGGCTTCAAACCCCTTGTCTGAGGCATTATTTCATCTCAGGGGTGGGAGCCCAGGCACACCTACGGAGACAGGGCTGCATTTCAGCACAGGGCCGCCAGCGACTGTGAGCCTGCTCTGTCTCTCCTTCACGCATCTCCTTGAAGCTGTCTTGGAACCATAGGGCCCAGCCAGGGTTTCCTTTTGACATTCTTCCGTCAGGTCACATTGTTCAGGATAACGCGGAGGAAGCAGACCTTTCATGGCTGGTTACTCCGCTGACGAGCTCTTCTTCCCAAGGGTTGCTGCTACTTAACCTACTGGTTAAGAGTCTGGAGTTTGACTGCCTTGGCTAAATTCTAGCTGTACTGCTTACGAGCCATGTGACCTTCGCTTAACCTCTCTAAGCCTTAGTTTTATGATCGTAAATGACAAGCTCACCTCATAGGCTGTTGGGATGGTCAAAAGAAATAATGTACATGAAAAGCTAGCACCGAGGTGGCATATAGAAAGTATTTAATACATGTTATTTATTGATGATGATGATGACTGGATAGTTGTCTTAGGTGCCTCTGCCCTTGGACTTCTCCTGGCCACAGCATGAAGATCTTCTGGTCCCCAGTTTGGGGGTTATCAGGATGATTTTCCTGGTGGGGCAGGAAAAGGGAGAAGGATGGCTTGACAAGTATTAGAATCAAAACTCTTGATGCTTCTGGGCACGCTCTGCCCAGCTTCAGACTTGGATTCGGACTCGTAGGTTCAGAGCCAAGGTCAAGTGGCCAGTGTTCTTAGACAGCTGGCTCAAGACACGGTGGTTCCGGTGTTCTCAGTGGGCAGGAGGCCATGACCAGCTCTTGGCAAAGCAAAGTAAAAAAGTTTGCTTCGTCTCTCCCGCTTTCTCCCTTGAGGCCCCTTTTACAACAGTCACATCCTCCGAGGACCCCTCATGGGATCCTCGCGGTCTTTTCTTGTTCCTGTTAATACCTGGTTTTAGAAAAAAGTCTGAAACAAATTCACCCAGAGAGGTAAATGACTGACAGTGTAAAGTGTGACCTCTTCGGGGAATTTGGATTTTGATATGAAATCATGTACTCCCACGTTAATTTTAAGAGTAGGGAAGGCATCCTAGGCGCATCCGTTCTCCCTGCTTAGGAGGTTAATCCTCTCTTCCATGGCTCGGCATCAGTGGAACAGGAAACCAACTTATCGTCCTGATTTAGAAGCTGTATTTCTGAAAAGTTTCTCAGTGAGACTGGGGCACTGAATCTCTCCGACTTGCTCCTAAAACTCTTCAGTTATAGGAGAAGCTATTAAAGTAGATGCCTGCTTTTCTCTGGCTGAGGCAGGGGAATTAGAAGCATTTGAGAGAACTCGAAATTTGTTGCAAGAGTTGGGAGGGTCCGGCTCATGCAGCCTTGTTTTAAAAGGAACTTCACCATTCATGTCCCTTTTATTTATGTTATTTGCTGGTAAATGATGCAAATATTTATTCTTACCTTAGTATTGATTCAGTGAGTATTCTAGGATCATTTCTAAGGCTTTCTACTTGATGCTCACCCCATCAAGGCTGTAAGTTTTAGGTAGAGTAGCTTTTACTTTGAAAGTGTGATACGCAGTAAGAGTATACATAAGTATGTGTCATTTTACACAAAACCCTTACTATGTGTAAAAAATGTTGTTTGACCCATGAAACTGAGTTTATTGATTTCATAGTTCACTTGCAATTAGGAGACCAGGACTCTTGTTCGCCCCTGGCTCGCACATGCGCAAATGGCACATGTGGTGTGAGCGCCTTTGTTGATGGTGCTGATAATGACCCTCTTTGGCCCTTGGGAAGCCTGGCTGGAGGTGCCTTTTGTAAATTCTTCACTCACCCATAGCATGAGGTCACCCTCTCTCCCAGCAATATCCCTAGGACATCTCGGGTCCAACTTGGCCTTCCAGCATTGGGGCAGTGAGCGTGGGTCTGGGATTCATACCCAGCAAGAGACACACACATAATCCACACCGCCAGCTCTTCTGCCATAGTGGGAGTGACAGAGAGTGGAAAGGATCCAGGTTTTGTGGGGTGAATCTGGGTGAAGGGTTAGGATATGGGGCTACACTTCATCCCACTTAGCACGTGGGTCTAAGAGGCCCCTCACCCCCTTATCTGCTTTCTCAGGTTGGCACCCGTTGCTTCTGTGAATGGCTGCCTCGGCTTCCGCCCTGTGAGGGTCAGTAGAGTACCGATTCCAGGCACAGGACTAGAAACCAAAAGGAAGGCTGTGACGGGGCTCGCCTGGGAATGGGTTAACTGGGGACCACGTGCGACACTGAGTATATGCTTCCTCGGTGATTAGCTCGTCAGTAAATCCAGACATGCAGTCTCAAGAGGGAACCTCTCCAACACTTTATCCTGAACGCTTGTGTGCCCTGAAAAGTGATTCCTCTGCTAGTTTATGCAAGCTGAGAATCTGGTATTTTATACAAGCAGAGAAACACAGAAAACTATTATGTGGTTACTGGAGGAATCACTATTTTTCTGAGTCCTACTGGGTCCGAAGCCACCTGGGCCCTGCAGATATTTGAGCTAAAAACAATGCTATTTAGGCTCACATTTTAAGCTATAGTGAAATCGCAATCGTATAAATGTGAAATCTTTATGTATTCTTCCTAAGAAGATGGCAAACGTCTCTAGGGCCGAGACCGTATCTCATTCCTCCTTCACGTCTCCTGAAGCACCCGGTGCCATGCTCCATCATTTCTAGGTGTTGATAAATATTTGTTAAACGAAGGGTACCACCTGTGCTTTCACTCCTACAATTTTTTATCTCAAACCAGCTTCTCTCAACACTCAGCCCACTCCGCGTACCCCTCCCTGACTCTCCAGAGAGCGTGAGCTGAGGGAATAAAACAAAACATAATTAAGAAGGTAAATCTCCTTTGAAAACAATGCACACACATAAACACATGGAGGCCGAAAGGCCCATTTAAATGATTTTTCAGAATTATCTCTGGTTATTATCCATGACCCTGGGTTGGCCCAGTTTTTACAGATAATCAGGTGATGGTGATATTGGTTCTGTATTTCCTTCCACTTTAGAACAGAGGAGAAAGGTGGGAGGATGCTGTGAGCTTGGATCAGGAGAAATAAGGTTATAAAAACCCTGGGGTTGGCGGTGAGTCGAAGACACAAAAATAAAAGGGATAGTGTTCTCCTTAGCTGAAGTCCATGCAGATTTCCCTTCAGGCGCCACCTCCGCGAGATTCTGTTTGCTCTCTCATCCAGGTCCGGGCGCGTGTGGGTGGTAGATAGGATTTGTGGATCGTGAGACCAGAGCAGATATTCAGATCTCTTCTGGAGAAGACACAACTCTCCTTGCCCCCAGGAATCAGTTCTGGTTTACAGCCTTTTCTACCACACAAACATCCCTCCCAAAAATTGGGGTTGCAGGAGATAGTGCTCTTTGTCCTCCAGAGGGCAGGAGCAGGGAACTTGGAAAGGCCGAAGCCTGGAGGGTAAGGAATCTTTGCAAAATGTAGGTCAGGGCTCTGACTTGGAGTGGTGAAGGCAGCCTGGACCGTTTGGAACCCCTGTATCTTGTCCGGCATTGCAGAGTGCATGGCACGTAGTAGGGACTCAAAATGAATGTATGAATGGGTGAGTGGATGAATGACCTTCCTACCCTTTTGTCATCGGCCTACACATTTCAATGACACATCGCACTTCTCTTTAGAGGGGGTGACTTCCTGGCCTGTGTACTTGCTGTTGGTGGACCGTGATTTAAGTATGTTAGGTAGGCACTTAGTTGGTATAAACCAAGGAACAAAAGTTTTTATCTCCCTCAAAATACTGAGTCATCTCCTGGTGACCCATGTTTTTGACCTGGTCTAAAATTCCCATCACTATTATCTCTGAGGGGGTCGATATCGAAGTTGAAAAATTGAATCTCTTTAGGAAGTCAAAAAATGTAATATTAATTTCCTTAGGAAGTCACAGGTAATGTAAGTATTTCGCTTAGGATGGGACCGTTAGCCCTCTCTCGGGTTGGCTGGTTGAGCCTTTTGTTAACAGGTATGTGAGATATAAGGCAAATGCTTTAAAAGCAGAGAATCCAGCAGCGACGGAGGAAAGGGTAGATGGTAGGGATTTCAGCTCAGAGGTTGACTGGACCGTGGAGGGGAGACGGCTCTGCCTATTTAGATAGAGGGTCCTGTTTCTCATTTTCATCCAGACTTTGCTCCATCCCCAGATGAAATTCAAGATCCTTTGTAAGCAGCATTCAGTTTTCCAGGCTACTGGATATGACGGCTGCATCTAAAGAGTAATCTTAAGGTCATCCCTGTCACTTAGGCTCCTCCCGGGAGCAGCAACTACTGCTGATGTCAGAGTTGCAGGAATCTCCTTCATGGTACACGACAAAATGTTGTGTTTGTCCCAAAGGAAGATTGGCTGTGAATATGGCCCAAGAGAAGTAATAACTCAGATCTGCCTTTTCTGCTGTGAATATGACCCAAGAGAAGTAATAACTCAGATCTGCCTTTTCTTCTGAGTCTGACACCTTGCAGCCAGATGGAGCTTCCTAAAATGCTACTGTTATAATGTCACGATTCTCCCTAAAGACACCCAAAGCTTGTCTATTGTCTGTCGACTAAAACTCTCATTGTTCCACTCTGTGCCAGGTAGGGGAAGAAGAGGCCTAAATGGCTTGGAGGACACATTTAACAGGTTTGCAAGAAAACATGACGAACACGTTGGGTAAATTTATATGACAAATTTTTATAATGATTCGCAGTATATGTAATTTATTTCATAAAATTAGGAAGCTTGGAAAGAATATTTGACTGGGCTCGGGAAACTTGAATGTGAATAGCAGTTTTGTTATGTCACTCGTAATAAATCCTTAGGTAATTTACTTTTCTTCCGGTGACTCAATTTCCTCAAAGGTAACTTAGTCCACCGGATGGTTGTGGTGATCAGATGATGGCGAAAGAGTCCTTTCAAATACTAAATTTTAAATTCAAAGCACTTTCAAATACAAAATTTCATCGGTTAATGAAAATTTGAGATTGCATTAATTTTTAAGCAATGTTTTAAAAAATCTCTCTCTCTCTCTCTCTTTTTTTTTTTTGGTACTTAATAAAACGAGAATTCTAATGACAAGTATTCAGTCTTGCTGAGACGCCTATGACTTCCAGCAACTCTGCTCTTTCACGAAGGCAATGGAAATTAGGCGGTGGAAGGTCCATCCTGTGTGGACTGGCGCTTCCTTTCTCCCGAAACAGAAGCCAAGGAGATCGATGCTCTGGTTACATTTTAGGGGAAGGATGCTGAGGGGTCGGAGATGGGTGCACTCATTAGAATATACGGGGATGAAGGAACCCCATCGGTCGTAGAGTGTATGGAGGCATGCTTGGGGAGTCAGGTGAGGGTGAGTGGATACACCAACTCCCTTCCATTTTCCAGGGCAAATGGCTTCAGCTGCTGCCCAGAAGCAGCCGGGTCATCAAAGCCTTTGAGAGTAGCTTTGAAAATGTGTCAGCCAATAGCCGGGCAGGACCAGCCTCACAGCCCTGGGGACCCCGCCTCCCCTAGCTGGAGCAGAGAATTGAGAAGGAGCAGATGGAGGCCTTTCTCTCCTCGGCTGCCTCTCGGGCACATTGTTACGCACTTGGGCCTCAGAAGCTGAGGCCAGGGCAGACTCCTCTGTGGGGTGCGAGAGGTCGGATCTTATCCGGGGCAGGCATCCTGTAGGGTTTGCTCTCTTATTAAATTTGCCTCCGAGTCTTCTCATGAAAAGAACCGCACTCACTGCTGGAGCACGTTCATTACAGTCCCCGGGGACCCCTTTCCGTAGTTCCCAGACCTTTTGGCTCCTGGAATAGAGACATCCATCCTGCCAGGAAGGCCGCAAGCCTGCGGCACGTTGCAGGCCACTCAGGGACTTCCCCTGCGTCCCCGCTGCCATCTCCAGGGTTCTGTGAGTCCTCTCGGATTCCTAAGGCCCCTGCAGCAACTTTGCGGAGCCACCGCACAGGGAGAAGAGCCTCCAACAGGGATCTGCATGGAAGTTTCTGAGGACACAGCCATATGGCACGTTGTCTCACCCATTTTGTAAAATATATTCATTTTCCCTGTGGCAAGTGCCTGTCCCCTGAGTCCGAGCGCTGGGGAGATTCTCAGAACTGCTTCCCTTGCTGCACCGTCCCCAGGGCCTCCAACCAGGGTCTCCAAGCTAGTCTGGCTCTGTGGGAGATGGGATGAGAGTCCACCTCCTTCCCCCACTCCATCCCTCGCCACACGCACTGTGAAAAAACTCCTCCTTTGATTTCTAAATACAGAGCCTTGCCTAGAATTACCCATTCAGTCATTGCATCTCCTTCCATATCTTTACTGTGTGATGGAGGAGGGTCCGTCTCTATCGTGACGCGAACAGCCTCGGGTCCAGGGGATGGGGCGCAGGGTGACGAAAGGACACCAGGAGGAGAGGCTGCTTTTAATATGAAAAGATGAATCCAAATGTGCAAATCATCACTCCCTCGATGCCATACCCTGTCTTCTGCAGTAAATTCTATGCTTCTGAAGTAAGGATTATTTGAGGGTTAAACAAAATGATAAGCATCCGACTCCAGCTGGGATGACTCTACCCACTTTTTATTCAGGACCGGTGCAATTTTAAACAGGAGTTTGCTCAGTAGAAAATTCACCTTCACCTAGATAACGATGCTGATTTTTCACCCACAAAAAGGGAAAGTCTTGGGGAAATGTGTATATGGCTTTAATCTTAGGGAGGAAATAATTATGCATCAGGGAGGGATGTAGGTTTCTTCCAGGACTTTAGGGGATTAATTTTGGGCTTTCCAGAGAGAAGGAATTATTTTTCTTCAAGGAAATTTCAAGAGGAAGGTAATAATAAATAAATAACTTTATTACCTGTTTCTATGTGTTACAGACATTACTGTAAGTGTACAGGCGTCAGCTCATCTAGGATCCCTGCTTTGTGGATGTGAAATCTAAGGCACAGCAGGGTTAAGTCACTTGCCTAAAGTCACGTAGCTTTTAAGTGGCGGAGCTGGGATTCAAACAAGCAATCTCATTCCAGAGCCTGCCCTCTTAACCTTTATGATGGATATAATAAACCCCACCCCCACCAAAAAAAAAGAAAAAAGGAAAAAAGAAACAAACACACAATGACCTGACGATGCCAGCTCCTCATTCAGACGCTATCAAATCTACTAGTTTGTAGATTTTGCATCACTGATTTCTTCTTTCTCTCTGATTTTATACCATTCTCCATTCTGTTGTCCAGCAGCCCCTGTGCCAGAGGATAGCAGGAGACGGGGAAGAAAGGGGAACTCAGATTTGGTCGCTTTCAGTGATCACCAGCTACTCTATTAAATGTCAAGTAAGAAAAACAATCAATTACGTGTGCCATCCTTCCCAATATTACCTCTAATTCCCTGAATTAGAGCCATTAACACATTAAAAATGTGAAAACTTTGTTAATTCTCATGAACTTACTTTTCTCCTAGCTCAGTTTGAACCGTTTTAATAAGCACTCAGCCGGCATTTGGGAATGAAGAGTCATGGCCCACTGCAATATTTTCTCAGTTATAAGATTCCATCAATTACAAGATTGTATTAAAAACAGCTTTATTTTTTGAGGGGCATTGAAGGAGGGCATGGTCACCTTACCACATTATAGGTACATGCTGATTGTAAGACATCTTGGCTATAGAAATGTTAAAACGTGAGGGGGAAAAAAAGGTGTTTTAGAATTAATTAAATATCGTATTTTATTTCTTTTTCAACAGGAGTAAGCCTTGTCAAAGTAGCATTTTTGTAAGGGTTCTTCTTATGTGGTCTGCCCTCCCTGGGTATCAGAATTTTGATTACAGTTGTCAGCTGGATTTCAGCCTGGTTCAGATATCTATTTTTAACAATAGCTGAAGGGTTTTTTTTTTTTTTTTCCCAGAGAAGAGAAGGATTACTTAAGAATACCGGAACTGATTCCAGGAAGGGGATCTGAGCTTTTCTCTTGTTAGGAAGAGGCTGGCTTCAGGGACTGCCCCCCGAATGGGCTAAAAATTGAGTGGAGATTCTTACCTAAGGCACAAGGGTTGGAAAAGTCAGAGAGCTGGGCCAGGATTGAGATCACCGTGGCAAGTAGAGAGATTTAAACTCTAGAAATGAATTCAGACCTAAAGGTTTAGGTTAAAACAGAGACTTGGTTTCGAACAATAACAGCTGAAAAATGAGAGGGGCTCAGCCCATCATTGTTGAGAGAAGCTTCGGGATGCCTATGACTTGACCTTCATGAATAGCTGATGGATTCTGACGGGGGCGGGCGCAGAGGCAGAGGAGGGAGAATGAAATGAAAGAAACCAAAGTTGATGCTCATAAGTGGAGAGAGGTAGGTGCACAATTCTACGGGCGTTTTGAAATTCCACATCTACTGGACACAGGATGTATATACACTATCTACTGAACATTTATCTCTGGCGTGTGCAAGTGCACATCAAATCGTGGTGTGTTCTGCTCACCACTTCCAGTCTTTCATGTCTAAGGACTGCGTGTGGTTGAGGAGATGGCCCTTCCTGTTTAGGCAGGAACTCTGCTGTTCTTTCACTTGCTTCCCCATCGTCCATTCCCCACTTCGCTCTGCAGTTCAAAGTCTGCCATCTTCATCCGAGTCATCGCCAACATTGACTTCTCCATGGCGTTCGACTCTTCCTTCCCAAAGGCTCATCTTTCTTGGCACCTGGTTTTCCTACTCTCAGACTCTGATCGTCTTTGGTCGGCTCCTCTTTCTCAACTCCTCATTTAAATGTAGTCCCTTCTCAAGGACCCGCCCTCGGCCCCTCTCTTATGGTCCTTGAGCGATTTCATACACTCCCGCCATCTCTTATCATCAAGGAGGCAGCTCCCAGATTTCCATCTCTTTGCTAAGATCCAACGCTGTATTTCCATCTGCTCATCTTCTTCCCTGTGACATCAACAGAGTTCAGCCAATCTCAAACCAAAAACGCTATAGTTTTTCTTTTACCAGCCTCCACCTATTCTACCTCCTAGGTCCCCTAGCCTGTAAAGCCAGCTTTCAAAGGCGATGTTATCGAGTGATTCTCTACGTCTTTCCCTCCTTCCCCGTTCTGAACATCAAACCAAGTTTTGCTGACTCAGCCTTCCCAAATGCTGTACTCTGTTCTTCTCAAGTTTGCCGCCTTATTTTAGCTCTTATCCCCTCTCACCCTGCGATTTACAATAACCTTGATTCTTTTTTCCTCCAATCTCTCTTCATTCAGTATCTTCTCAAAACACAGATCCGATAACGAAATGATTTGACCAACATTCCTTTGTTTAAAATATTTTACCGTCTGGTCACAGTGGACCCCTTAAATCATCTCCTCCGCTATAACCTCCTATCGCTGTTTACAGTCTGCTCCCACCTCTCTAGAAAGAACACTCCCCGTTCCCCAAATAGACCGGACACCGCTTCGCTCTGTGCCTTTGCCGAGGTTGTTCCTCAGCCTTGACTCTTCCCCTCCTCTAAACTCCGCGTGCCGAAATCCGCAGGTCACCTTCAGTGTGCAGGTCGGCTGAGCCTCCCCAGAAAGGGCTTTTCTGATTTCACAGGTGGACGGACTCTCCCCTCCCCGCAGCGTTTCTGGGGCACTGTTTGCATTCTTAGCTCCCTTATTCATGCATCGGCGTCACGTATTTCATCTCTTTGTCCTCCTCTGGATCACCTGAGACGTGACAAAGATGTCTTAGTCATCTTAGCATCTCCCACAGCACACAGTGGACTCCAACGATTGTTTGCTGAATTGACCTGATTCTGTTGAATTGGTGCAAATGTTTTACGCAGCAGTGACATGGTGATTATGAGCAGCCTGCAGGGCCAGTGTCCTAAGCATAGCAGACATTCCCCGAGGGGCCATCTGGGGTCAGTGGTTGTCAGGACCTCAGGAGACCGGCCTGAAGGAAGAGAACCAGCTTGCAGCTGGGTAGGACAATTCCCTAGAAATCTGTCGCAGTCTGGTTCTTCGTCCCTCTGCATCCTGTCCCCTCCCTCCCGAGAGGGCCCTTATTTGAGATCTCTTTTCTGTCATTAACTGCGCTTGTTGAGTGTTCCCCAGCTGTGGCTTCCTTTGGTCTTTTCCAGCTTCCACTGTTTGTTTATTTCTCTGTCAGCCTCTTTCTCTGGCTGTGGTTGTAAATAGAGCTGATGACTGTCAGCTTCGGGGCCTGTGCGGTGAACCCGTTGCATGTGAGTGGCAGGGCGAGGAGACTCTGGAATCAGAGGTGACTCTCCAAAGCTGCTTTAGGCAACAGCCCAACCTGTCCGGAAGGATTTGCCCCTGACCATCCAAATGGAACTTTGCTGACAGAAGCATCCCGCGACACACTCCCTCCATCCCCTCCCGGGGCTCCCCTTTTGCTTGCGTTGTTGCTGCCACAACCCCCTGGTTTCAGGCCAGGCAGATGGCAGAGAGGGCACTCAGGCTTGCCTGCGGCGCAGAGTGACAAATAACACTAAACATTTTGTGCGTTATACTCGTTCATGCCTATTTTTTTCCCTCCCGTTTGAGAAAGTTGGAGCTGTGCTTGATCTAAATTACCTAGCCGTTCCAAATTCCTCAGCCAGTGTGGCCTTGCCTGTTGGTTGTGGAAGGAGAGAGAGATAACCTTGAAGGCAGGCCAGAAGTCTGTGGCTTTGTCCTTCCCTTAAACCACCTCACAAAGCAGATGCTTCCAGCCTGCTCTGTTTTTGAGCCAAAGCAGGTCATCCTTTCTCTCCATGGCAGTACCTGCTTCACCTCTTGCCCTGGGTGCAGCCCTGAGGATCTCCTTTCTCCCCCACCTCCGCCCTCTGCACCCCCTGTGCACTCTGCCTCTCCTTGAATTCTCCAGAGTGGCTGGCCCCTCAGAGGCAGCTGCCAGTGAGGGCACTGTCAGTGGGACAGCCACACAGGCAGTGCCATCCTGCTGGAGTCTGCGGTCCTCCCCCGAACTCTGCCTGGCAGTGCGCATCATCTGTCAGAGTGCCCCCTCCCCTCCCTCT
>NW_006432945.1:8648070-8648285 GCF_000325575.1 Pteropus alecto
GAGCAGCACATTGCAGCTGCTCTGCTAGGGGCTCGAGGTGAGGTGGCTGCTTCTCTGCCAGCCTCTCTCATGTACCAGGAGGTGGCTGACTCTGTCACTCAGGGCTTCACTGAGCCATGCCCGGCTGGGCCCTGCGCCAGCCACACCTTCCCAGCTGAACTGCCCACCACCAGACAGGTAAGAGAGAGCAGCTCCTTCCTACAGGGCCTGAGGGG
>NW_006432945.1:8648307-8659489 GCF_000325575.1 Pteropus alecto
TCCTGCTGGGAGGTACAGGGGACCTCAGGGCATGTCATGATCCTCTTTTGTTCTCAGACAGAGCTCCTCAGAGTTGGTTAAGCCTGTCATCCTTGCCAAGACTGGACATGTCCATTCTTCAGTGGGCGCCATTCAGTGGGCGCCAAGCTGCCAACATCCTGTTTTGTTCTCCCTCCTCCTTGATCCTACCTCCCCAGGTCCCCTGAAACCTGCTTGCTGGTCCAAAGGGATGCTGTTTCTTCCTTCGGATGCTTTCAGGGATTCTGAAAATACCGTAGGTTGATCTCTAGACTAGACACTGTCTCTTTTAGTTTCATTCAGATCTTTTTCTGCTGTTGTTTTAAGTGAGTCGCCTGCACAGCAGTTTGAGTTCGCACAGCATCTGTTTTGTTTCCAGCCAGCGTGTAAGTCTCTGGTGTACTGGTGACACCTTCCCATGCAGAAGAATTCACAGCCACAAGGAGCTGGAGGGAGATTAAAATACACTGCAGGTCACCGATTTCTTTTTTTCCCCAGCTTTATTGAAGTAGGATTGTCAGATAAAATTGTAATATATTTCAAGTATGCAACGTGATGATTTCGTATATGTATGTAAACATTGTGAACGGACTCTTACCGTCGGATTAATTAACATGTCCATCAGTAGGTCACCAATTCTTTTTTTTTTTAATTTTTTCCAAATTTTTATTATTTATTATATCATACAAGTCTGATATAAAATCATAGTTAAAATTTTGTTCACATTCTGAATTGTTTTTTAAAAATAAATTCTTAAAACTAGACTTGCCGGATGGGACCAGAGTTATTTTTTTTGAGATGTAATTGACATATACCATTTTGCTAGTTTCGGGTATACAACATAATGATTTCATATATGTATATATTACAAAATGATCGCCACAGTAAGTCTAATTAACATCCATCACGACACAGAGTTAAAATTTTTTAGGGGGTGGGGCAGATCACCAATTTCTAAGCAGTGAGTTAAGGGCATAGTTGCTGCTTACAGGAGATGATGAGTCCCTGGCATCAGCTAAATGGATCCCTCTCAGAGCCATCTAGGTAGAGACTTTGAGAGGTATAGAGGAAAAGAGTAGCTTTTCTCTTTCTGCGTTAGATCCACTTAGTATCGGTCCATCGTTTGACTACATCCTGAAGACGTGGCTTTCGGGTCTCATAGATCTTCATAGATCCTGATCTTGGGGTGCTTTCAATCTAATGACATAAGAAGGAAAGCCTACCCTATTCTGCCCCTAGGGTTATTTTTGGACGATTTGTTCCTGCAGATTTGGAAAACCTCATGGTCTCTTGGAAGATGGGGGAGGTGCTGGAAAGGGGAGGAGTGAAATAACTTATCACGGAGCAGATAAGTGCTGGGGGAAAGTTCAAAGCTCGAAACGTGGTATTAGGCTGATGATGGCTGTTATTCATATTTTGGGACTGATAGCTCCATGAGCACTCAGTCAATACAGCCAACTGGTTTTTATTAACCATCATTTGCTGTTTGCTCCATCCTTAGAGTGGGTTTCCTGGGAGAAGGTCAACAGGAAGCGGGGTGAGGGGGAGGTGTGAGGATTAGATCCTGTAGTGTGTACCCTGTGGCCCAGGCAAGTGTAAGCAGCTCCTGAGGACTAAAACAAAACAAAACAATTTCACACAGTGCCTAACATGCCAAGGAATGTGAAAACATCCTCATAGTCTTTTCCCAGTTGAATTAAACCTGCTAAGGAAGCCAAGGTCTTTCTCCCAGGGGTCAGTGAACTCTGACCTGAAGAACGGGGTTCGTTAGCCACAATAGCCATTTCGCAAATGCCAGATACTCTCAGGAGACTGAGCAAGACCCATCATATTTCCATTAATAAAACTTCTAGCTATGGGTCTCAGGGATGGGTTAGCAACAACAGCAGCAGCTGAGTATGCTTAGGTGTTGTGTAGTGTGGAAAAGCCCTGGGTGGTCCCAGGTTCCAGTCTCCTTTGGGCCCTTAATTGAATAACCCTGGGCCCATCACTCAGGACTACTGAACAATTTTGGTTTTGTAATCTATAAAATGCGCACAATAAGTGCCCAGCTTACCTCCAAAGATTTTTATGAGGATCGACTAAAAGAAATAATGATAGCTCCCAGTTATCAAGAAGCGCCAGGCAACTTTGCTAGGTGTTCTCCCTACATTATGCTCTTTAATCCTCCCAACTCCTGAGAACAAACTGAGGCCCAAAGACGTAAAGAAACCTGATCAAGTTCAGCTAAAGAAGTGAAAGCATTTTTTAGGTCGTGACTGTGCCATAGAAATGTGTTTTGTTGTATGTAATGACTTCATGGCTTAGAATTTTTGTCCCGTTGATCCTATCCCAAGCTCTCTGTTTTGTGCTTCGTTATTTCTTCTTTGTCCAAACACCCATATCTCCAAAGATGCTAGAATGCTCCTCACTTCCCCTCTGCGTCTTGGGGATGAGGATATTTTTCACTGTCGAAGAAGCATCAGCATTCTCATCAGGACCTCTATCAGTGTGCTCTGTATGGAATTACTAGAAGGTTTTTGAATTCTTCAATAAAAGGTCCTAGAAAGGAGATGGATCTCCGAAAAGCTGAATGGCTTAAGGAAGATTCCAACGAGGGCCTTATCTCTTAAGCAAAAGTGTCAGAATTTGCTCAGCATCTTTGTGCATCAGAGCGCACCCACACAGCTCTGGTCCCTCCTCCCACCCCCGGTACAGGCATTAATGTGCACCCGGCAGAACCCGAAAGCAAGGCGTGTCATTTCCCAGAGGGCTCTGCGGAGGTAGGGGCAGATCCCAAGGGGTCAGCGGTTCCCTGGAGGCCGGGTCTCCACTCCACGATTTCCTGCTCCATGATTTGCTGCAGCCAGGCCGGTCCCTGGGTCAGATGGCTGTAGAGTTTCCTGTTCTCATGACTCTAGGTGGCTGGATAGAATGGGGCTGGAAGGGAGGACATAAAAGCCATTGGCTGAAGTCTTTAAAAATGGAGGATTAGAAAAAGCTTATTTTATATTCAGAGGAGCAGGAGCATGCTGAAGCTGCTTTCTGCCCACAGCTGTAGACCCTGATGGCAAATGGTAAAGCTTTTGTTACCGCCTACCAAGGGGCAGAGAGTGATAACCAGCGCCCTGGCACTGTGTGATGGGAGGAGAGAGCCCATTTCAACTGTGGCAGTGCCTCGCACTTACTTCTCAGCCCCAGGGCCTTGAAAACTAGGTCCCCCTGCTTCTCCATCTCTACCCTGTTGCCTCTGCCTCTGCGGCCTCTGTTCCAATCCCCATTTGGTGCTGGGCCTCTGCCTTCTGCGACTCCGATGCTATCAATGTGACTTCATGTTTTCATTAGGCTGAGTAACTTACAATCCATGTGGGCTTATATATCTCATTGAATTCTTACAATAATACAGGAAGTTGACATCGCCTAAGTCATTCTGATTTTAGAGATAAGAAAGCAAGGTCTTAAACCAAGATAACCTAGCCATGATGGGGCAGAACTTGAACCCTTGTCACCCGACCATGGACCCTATGCCATTTCTTTAACTCCACACTGCCTTTTCTGGCCAGCATCCTGCACCAAATGTGGTCTCACTCACCTGAACATGACTGGTTCAGTTAAGTTCAGCAAACATTTACTGAGTACCTTCTTGGGGCCAGGTACTATGCTAGGTGTTGGAGATGGAGAGATGAAAAATATATCTATCCTTTACTTATGTAATGCAATGTACCTATGTTTGGCACATAGGATATACTTAAATGTTAGTTGAATAATGAATGAATAAATGAATAGATACACTTTCCTGCCCTTGATGACTTAGAATCTGGTTAGGAAAAGAGAGTTGCAGGCAGCTAACCATCCAGGTGCAGTGGTAGAGAAGTATGTACAGAACCTGGGTGTGCAGGGGAGGCTGCTTGGAGGAAGTGGTCCTGAAAGGCTTGAAGGATGACTGGGCATGGGGAATGGCAGAAATGGAGCCCATGTCACGTGTGCAAGATTGTGAACAACGTGGAGTCGTTGGAGCAGGACGCACACACCAGGGGGAGTGGAGGGCGACTCTCAAGGTAGACAGGATCCAGGCCTTGGGGAATTTACGTCTCGGGATTTTTACTAAAGCTTGAACTTTATCCTTGGGCTCAGGGGGGCTGATATCTTGTGAGAGAAGAGAACATAGTCGCATTTGTGGTTTAAACAGGTGATTCAGGCTGGGTCACAGAGACCAAAGACCATAAGGACATGGACCAGAGATCGTGGACCAGTGGTAGGTGAGGATCGAGGATGGAGAGGAAAAGACAGGTGTGAAAGGCATGAAGGAAACTTACTCGGTAAAATTTGGTAATTGGTTGACTATAGGAAATGAGAGAAAAGGAGTCATCTCTCATTACTTCCCTCTTTCTCCTGGCTTGAGTTATTCAGTGGATGGTGATGCCAGAAACTGAGACCAGGAATTCTAGAGCAAGCCAAGTTTGTGTGTATGTGTGGTGGGGGTAGGGCGGGGTGGGGGAATAAAGTGGGTCGGGAAAAGAAGGGGATATGACACACTAGAGTTTTAGATTTATTTGCAGTTTTTGCACCTAGGGGATATCCGAGGGGTATGTTCGGGCCACCCATGAGCTATAAAAATCTATACAATTGGGAGAGGGGCCAGAATTAGAGGAAAATACCAGCACTTATGGGGGTGGGGGGCGCAGGGGAGAAGTGGCCAGTGAAGGAGACGAAGGGGAAGCGCAGGTAGGAGAGTGTAAGGCCACGGGGATCGAGTGAGCAGAGATGCCGGGGTGAGTGGTCCCCGTGGCAAACGCAACAGAGAGGTCCATGAGGACAAGGGCCATCGGGCCGCTGGATCTTACAACACGGAGGTCGCCATGTCAGGGGCGTGGGAGGGACAGAAGCCAAGTTGTGAAGGATCGAGGAGGGGATAGGAAGTGGGGACACAGAGGATTCTTTCAAGGGACTTTGCTGACGTAGGGAGGAATGGAGAAGAGAATATTTTTTGAAAAATTGAGTTTCATTTGTAAGTGTTATTCTACACGGAAGAAGGAAGGAATAAAGATAGAGGAGAGAGCAGGTAAGGCAGGGGAGGTAGGGAAGGATGGGCTCAAGGTCCCCTGGGGAAGGATTCACCTTGAGAAGACACATCTGAGAGTGGTGGGAAGGAAGTAAAGATGTGTGTAAACGTGGAATGGTTTGTAGGGGAGAAGATGGGAAGGAAGTCGAGACATTTCGTCCCTGAGACCTCGATGATCTTGAGGAAACAGGAGATCAGGCTGTGGGTGTGGGGAGGGTTGTGTGCGTTGCATGAGCCCTTTGCTTTCTCTGTACTCTGGCTTCCTGCCCATCACCTGCCTTCACAGAAGCCATCTGGCCACTGGGAAGCTAATTTGTAAAAACGGAGTTCACTGTTTAAGGCGGAGGTTACTATCAAAATGGAGAGGTTTGGGAAATAAGCAAAAAGGTCATCATTTGTATCCTCATCCAAGTTGACTTGTTGTCCCAGATTCTGGATGTGTAGACCGGCAGCTCAGCATTGGGAAGAAGAAATTTAGTTGGGTTCTGCCCCCAGGAGCTCTGAGCTTGAGTCCTGGCTGTGCCTAAAAGAAATATGACCT
The DNA here is from genome assembly GCF_000325575.1 of Pteropus alecto. Taxonomy (NCBI): domain Eukaryota; kingdom Metazoa; phylum Chordata; class Mammalia; order Chiroptera; family Pteropodidae; genus Pteropus; species Pteropus alecto. The sequence goes on from NW_006432945.1 coordinate 8,653,908, forward strand.
TGGGGAAATGATTAGTTTAGTTTCCGCAGGTGGTATCCAGGAATCATACCTGCTCTAAACTTCTATGAATTTTAGCAGTTTCTCTCGTGGAATCAAATAATAAGTTTGTTTTTTTTTCCCTGAAAATTGATTTAGACATGGGGAAGAAAACTGATAGCAGAATAGAACAGAAATCATTTTCCATTCGGATTGCGCCCTTCTTCTGTATTCCGGTTTCCTCGCACGAACAGTTTAGACTTCGTGTGATCATTCTCCTGAAGCCCGTGTTGTCACTGATCACACTGTTTAAAAGAATTTTATGCGTAACTTCAAACAGGCACAAGTCGATGAGCCCCTATGGACTATCGCCCAGCTTCAACGCCCCACACTCCCCACCTTAAATGACTTTAAAGCAATTCCCAAATAGCATATCGCTTCAGCTCTAAGTGTATCAGAGTGTATCTCTAAATATAAGGATGCTTAGGAAAAAAAATAACCTCAGTATCAATATCACACCAATATCGATGTCTAATCCTTGCTCAAATTTCCCCAATTGTCTCATAATATTTTTGTATGGTTTTAAATTTGAATCAGGATCCAAAGGAAATTTCAAATCTTGCATTTAGTTGATGTGTTTCTTAAGATTTTTTTTTTTAACACTCATGACCGTGGTTGGAGAGACAGTCCTGCAATCCTATCGTGTCTACAGATTTTATGTCATTTCCCCCAGTGTTTGTATAATTTAATTTTAGAAGACCTAAGGGACAGTTGCAGTTTAGACACCAAAGCTCCTAAATTTAATTTTAAAAATCCTTCGAGAACATCCTTAGAAGTATAAAGACAGTGAATAAAGGAAAGAGGATAGAAAGAAGAAAAATTTCCAGCGAGCGGTAAGGAGACAAAGGAGGGCTCAGGAGGAAGAAAAGAAAAGGAAAAAAAGTAACAGAGATGACACAACCTTCCTATCCACCAAGAAGCTTGAAAATCCTTACGCGTTTCATACATTTTTGTATCACCTTGGTCAGCAAGTGGTAAAGACGAGTCTTTAAATAATAACATTCTATTTATTTAATGCATTTTCCCAAACAGCTTAGCAATGAGTTGAGCAGACATCCTCCAAGTAATCCTCTAGGCAAAGTAGAGAAGTAGCATAGAAGTCTAATTCCCATTTTACAGATGATGAAACAGTCGATAAGCCTAATAATAGTGGCTCACACTAAAAAGTCATTTGCTGTTACTCAGGCACTGTGCTAAAACTCAATTACGTGATCTTTAATCCTTTTAACAAGCCTAAGACTTGTGATATTCGTTTTTCCCGTCATTAAAATGATGCTCAGAGAGGGAGAGAGTAACTTGCCCACATTTACAGCTCTAGAAAATTAGGGAGCAAGGATCGAAGCTCAGGGCTGTCAAACCCCACTCTTCTTTTTTCCAGGTCAGTCTACTCTCCCCTAAATAAGCCATCTCTTCCCCCTCCCCACCCCCCATTACTCACACCCTGGCAATATTCCCTTTAAAGGGAGACTCAGAGCATCACCAAATAATAGTGTACAGCGTGCTAGAATTTACAGAGCATTTTTCTCCCTCACGGCATCTCTCATTTTTTTCTTAAAATCACCTTGAAAAATAGACAGGGCAGGTGTGTGAATCTGTGTTTTACAAATGAGGAAATTGAAATTCAAAGGTCTTGTTTGTGTTAGTTATTGATCGCAGAACTAGCGAGGGTAGTTGGTGTCAAAGAACTAGTTAACAGCAGCGTAAAGACTAGAGGCCTTTTCCTCTGATACCAGACCCTGTGCTTCTTGGGTTCTCTCTGCAAACCTCATGGGCCCGTAACTTCGGCTGCTGACTTCTTTCTACGTCCCCTCTGATGTTCCTTGTGAGAAGTCGAGCAGGCTTATTAGAAATTAAATATCCGATGCTCGAACTGATGAACAGGAAATGAGGCTGCTAATGCTCAGAGGAATGAAACCAAGATGCTTTTTTTTTTTTTTTTAGTAGAATTTTGGGCCAAGTGGCCTCTTTCTGTCCTTCCCTTCCCTGTGTCCTTCCAGTCTCCATGGAAACCCCAAATCAATGCAGCATATGTTGATTCATGTTTCTACTGTTACTAGGAAGCTACAAAGTGGAAATTGCTTTTAAAAGATTTGCGGAGAGCTTTAGAGTACTGACCAGAATTCAAATCTAATATCTGAATGACTGTTTTATTAAAAGCTTTTAATGTGGTATTATCCTAGGTAGTACGTTGATTAAATAAACACACAGGGGGGCATTTGGCAATGAACCTCCTCCATTACTATCATGGCTTTTAAAAATATTATATCGCAGACTTTAATTCCTTTTATCTTCAATTTAATTACATTTTTGGGGCCTGCGTGATGACACCAGGTGCTCCTTTGCTCTTGATTAATTCCACGTTGCCCTGACCGGGCTGTTGGGAATAATAGTTTGCAAATGCCTTAGGTGCCTGTGCCACTGCCTTTGAGTAGCAGTAGTAGGAGGCTGACCTTAGCTTCGACCTGGAGGCTGCAGAATTCTAATGTGCTTCTGCCATAAAGAATCTTTGGTAGTTTTCCAGAATTTTTTTTTTCATGAACTCAAAATCAAAGTCAGCCGATATTTATTAAATACCTGCTCCGTACGAGGCAAGGGGCATTGCTAGCAAGGGGAGTAAGTCATGGAATCTTTCTGGAGCATGTAGTCATTTGGGAGGTTCAGGAAACACATCACAAGGGCAAACTACAGACCGTGACGCGGGGCTGTCAGAGGACCACACAGCGGTGTGGTGGTGTTGGGATGGAGACGTTCCTTCTGATTGAGGAAGTTCTGAAAAAGCTTTGAAAAGGAAAATTTTTACCTTGGAGGTATTGGATTTTGAGAAGGAGCTGCGAGTACACACACACACACACACACACGCACGCACGCGCGCGCGCGCAATTGGACAGGTAAATGGGACCAAATTATTGGACTGTCAGGCAGGACAAGGTGCTGCAATGGAGTCCATTAAAGATGATTATATAGATGACGCGGAGGCAGTGGCATCTGCGGGATCTAGAGGGGTGGAGCTGTCAGACGTCTTAGAGCAGCCGTGTAGAGCTCAAGACAGGCAGGACCAAAACACTGATTCTAGAGAGAAGCAGTGGCTGGTGCCCGAAGAAGTGGGTTTCCCAGGAGGGTGAGTGCAGACTGGGAAGAGCAGAGAGGGGCAGGGCAGCTTGCGAAGCCAGAGCAGGGCTCGTGATGACTGTTTTAACTGGGAAAAATCATGCACTGCAGCCAGTGGAGACATCCTGGTCCCAGTCTGCAGCCAGCGAGTCAGGAGCAATCACCAGCAAAGGGTCCGAGCTCTGTATCCCTGGGCCGGGCTTCAAGTCCAAGTAGGTGAGTGCCTTTCTCATTAGCACTCCAACCTGCTTGCCTTTTCCCATCCCTCTCCTTCAGGAAGGGAGGCCATGCTAGAATGCCTACCCCCTCGGTTCAGCTTAATTTACCCCCTGGAATTCTTTATGCACCTGGCTCTATAGGAAGGGAGATTAAGGTAGAGTCCTCCCCTGAGGGGGGAACTGTACTAGGTCTGTGCTTCTCAAACTAGGGTGCTGTGTGGTTACTCCTTGCTGTCTAGGATTGTTTGGGTTTAAAACATGTCTGGACCAGTTTTAGTTTTCTCGTTTTCATTCATGCTAGATGCATGTCCACACACCCTTGTCCCTCTGCTCTTTACATCTCTGTTCTTTCTTTTAAAACTGTATTGTCATATTATTCTTTAAATGTTTTGGTCGGTTTATTGACTTCCTGTTATTGCTCCGAAGGCTAATTGAAGAGGCCGATGCCTGGTTCAGGTCAATCGGCCTCCACCTGAGACTTGGGCCCATCCGCAGCCCCACCCTGTCTCCTCAGGGCCTTTAAACCCTGGGTGCCAGGCCGGGCAGCACGAGACTCGCAGAACACCTTTACCCACCCCTTTAGCACTGTTGGAGGAGTCACTGACGACACCACCTTTGCGTTAAAGCACAGGGCCGAGCCGAGGCTGCAAGCACTATGTGTGGGATCCCACACCAGCTCTGCCACTTATAAACGGCTCGTCTCCGTTTCTCCACTGTAAAACAGGGATGATGAAGATGTAGGTCTCGTAACTTCGTTGTGAGAGTTAAAGACAATAATGCAAGGGCAGTGTGTAGCACGGTGTCTGGCACATACTGAACGCTCATTAAACGTTAGCTTTGTGAATGGAATCCGGGGCGGGTCCACCTCATGGTGTAAATTCATCGTAGGTTAGGGGAGTGCTGCCCAATGGGCTTTTTTTTTTTTTTCCGCCAGTTTACCTGTGTGCCTGTTTCTTACGGTGTAGTGTGCCAGAGAAATGTCCAGAAGTGAAGGATTCTCTTTATATCTGAATTCTGCACCTAGCTTGCATCGAGGTTAAAGACAGGGGTTACAGGAATGGAAAACACTTCTTTTGCATCTCATTTTACCACCCAAAGTTCCCTTTACCTAACAGAGAGGCACTGTGGACATTTTCAGAGAGAGACAATGAGTCACTGTGGAGGCAGCATCAGAATTTTGATTCATCCTATCATCAGGCGACGTGTGGTGGTGGCAGAACCATTTCACTGCGAGAATTCAGGTTATGCACCAATAGCTCTGCCAGGAAAGACTGGGACCCGGCATGACGTGGTAGAAAAAGCTCTGCTGTAAGTCACAAGAAAACGAGTTCTGGGCTTCGAGCTGCCTCTTAGGTATCGCGCCACTCAGGAATAAAAAAAAACCTCGGTTTGCTCATCTGTAAACAGGGATAATAACACTGTCTCTGACTATGGCTTGGGTTTGTGGAGTGAAGACACAAGAAAATGCTTTCTACGTTGTGAAAGGTTTACCAGATGGAATCGAATACCTTTATGAAAAAGCCATCAGTTGCCACAGAGATGTCTGCTGCCTCTAGCAAATATTGTCTTCTGGGTTTCAGAAATGCCCTGCAGCAAAGGCTGGGTGCATTTGGAGCTAGTTCCAGCCTTAGAGACCTAGAGCGGAATAAGGAGGAGCTAAGCTTTATCCCAGGACAGTAAGTTTGCAAACTTGAACGTGTGTGTATCAGAATCACCTGGAAGGCAGGGCCCCATCTCCAGAGTTTCTGAGTCTGTAGGTCTGGGGGTGGGGCCTGAAAATTTGCATTTCTAAGGCATACCCAGGTGATTCTGATGCTGCTGGTCCAGGGACCACACTCAGAGAATGACTGCACTAGGGGGAGCGGGAAGAGGGAGTCCTCCTCCTGACATGAACAGGCAGTGTGAAGTTCCATGTGGGTAAGGCGGTTTGGAAGAAAACACGTAGCAGACAGAAAAATAGGGATAATGTGCAGATTGGGCAGAACAAAGGGAAAAGTCTCACTCTGTAACAAATGCAAGGAGGGGGAAGTTGCTAGGTGATGGATGAGGGAGAGAGGTGAATTTCCACTGAAGGAAAAACCAGGTGAGGGGCAGGAGCGCAGAGTTGGAAATAGACATGTTTGGGGAGGTGGAAATTTCTCATTAAGAAGTGAGGAGTGGTGTGGTTGGGGCCGAGGGGTGGGAGTGGAGAAATGCCTCTGTAGAGTAAGGGGGAGAGCT
>NW_006432945.1:8659523-8664452 GCF_000325575.1 Pteropus alecto
TTAATTTCAGGGCTGTGCGGTTTGGCTTGGTAGTGCAGCACAATGGAAATTGGGAGGAAGGGGGTGGAATTTAGATGTGTGACCTGCCCGGTAGCTTTCTTGCTCTCTGCATTTATCACATCACATCACACCCAGCAAGACAGCCCCCCTCCTCCCGGCTCATTAGGAGATTTGATTCAGCTTGGCTCCTGCTGTCAGCAGCTGTCTGGGGCAAGATCTTTATGCTCCCTGCTCCCTAAGCAGCAACCAGCCTTCAGCCAGCAGAAGAGCTCATTAGAAGACGGACCTCTGGACACTCAATTTTCAGCACATCGGTGGCTGCAAAGAGTTAATACCTACAGCTTCGCTGCCCCCTGCACAGCCTCTGGGTGCAGAGGGAGGCAGCTTTGGGCTGTGGGGACTTCTCCCTGAGCTGCAGCCAAAGAACCAGGGAAGCGGCTTAGTGAAGCCGAGGAAGAAGGTGCGGGAGGAGTGCCAGGCGAGTTCTGCTCAGGGACACCTCCTGCATCCTGCCGATGAGGATGGGTGTGCAGACCATGCCCCGCGGCTGAGCCGCCGCCCGCTGGGTGTGGACTGCTTCAGTATTTACTGGCTGGAACGAGCAGGGAGAGGAGCTTCCCCATCGGGCGCTTGCCGCCCGGCTCCAGTGGTGGGAGGCGTATTGTGCATGCATGCGTGTGTAGATGTGTGTGCGTGCGCGCGTGTGCCTGCGTGTTCATGCACACATGCCCTTCACCCGCCAAGGATTTGACTGCTAAAAGAAAGCTCTGCTCTTTCCCCAGAGCTCCTTACCCCGCAGCCTCTCTGACTCTCCTGTTGGCAGAGACCCGCAGGCCATGAGGACTGGTCAAAGACAGTGAGTATGGCTTTTGCTTTTCTCGTTTCTCTCCGGGTGCCCGTGTGGGCTGATTGCATTATCCATATTTAATTAACCTGCCTCTCCATATTGATTGCTTTCTCCTTACTGAGGCTCTTAGTCTCTCTTCCCCTCTTTATAAATCACTGCTCTTTGCTTTTAGCCTTTTATTTTTCCTTGAGTATCCTGTTTCCATTACGTCCCATCCTGTAGAGTCACCTATAACTTGATGTCCACCAAGGAGGGCACATGTGCTGTGGGTACGATCACACCCTTGGCCTTCCTGGGCTCTGGGTAACCCTGAACTCTGTCCCCCAAAAGTCAAGGGCCGAATGGAGTAAGAACCCCAGGGTACTGGGATGAATGAGGAAGCCGGGGTCAGAGAACCCTGCAGACTCTTCTTCCATGGGCTCCGAGGCGAAGCTAATCCAAGGGGTGGCGGAACGTCTGAGGGGCACTGGTGGGCAGCGCTGGATGTAGGAGAGAAGCAGGCATCTCGGCATCTCCGGCAAGCCAGTGTGGGCTAGCAGTGGGGATGGGAAGAGTGACGAGGCAGTGACAGGAGGCCTGGTGATACCTGCCCCAAACGACCTTGCCTGCTGTCCCCGTGGGTGGAAGTCCCCTGTTCCACTCAGCTCCAGGATAATGAAGGCGTCCGGCATGGGCATGCCCGTCATCTGGGGCTATATCCCAGAAGGCAGAGAAGACGAGGCTTAGATGCCCCAAGTCATGATCTCTAGAGACCCCTAAAGCTGTAAGGAGCTTGGATTTCCTGACTTCTGAGCCAGCAGGTATATGCAGGGTTGGGAGAAGAAGGAAATGGTCCAGCTGTCAGGGGCGCAGCCCACGTCGGTGGCCTGGGGGTGAGCCTTAAGTGAAGTCTACCTCATTTTTTTTTTTTTTTTTTTTAACAAAGAAATCTTTTTATTTTATTAATCATGGCAATATCAGAGAAGGTATTTTAAAAAGTCTTTGTGAAACATTCCAGATAGTATCAAAATAATTTAAATGAATCTTGTAGGAGCCTTATCTATCTAAATTAGGTTTCTTTCCAAATGGATTCTATGTTTGGTGTCAGGGTTCCCCAGGGGGATCCCTTTATGGATAGGCTGCTGTCTTCACGTGTTTCTTCCTATCAGTTCTCTTCTGTGGAAACAAAGGTTTTGTAGCCGAGAATGGGCCCTCAGGAGAGAGATTATCAGCGGATCAGCCCTCGACCTCTATATCCCCTTTCCCTGAAGTCCTTCCTGCCTTGGGTCAGAAGCGGGCCAGTCCCGGCTGAGGAAGGTCAGGTGGCTTCCCTGTGGGCAAGAAAGAGTGACTCACATACTCTCATCTTCAGCCTCTGTGGGTGATCCCTGCAGAGGAGCAGGCCGGTGTGGTGTCAGTGCCTGGCAAGCCTGCCTTGGAGTGATCCCACCTTCCTCCCGTCATGCCCTCCCAACGCTAATGCACTCCCACCTCTGAGACAGGTTCCAACCTTGGAGGGAAGTGAGAATCAGAACAGCGGCCAATCAAATGGTTCTGGAGCAAGCGCTGCCCTGACTCACCCACCCTCACCCCTGGCTGGCTGGTCACTTGGGCCCCACACAAGTAAGACAAAGAGAACAGTAATTTTTGGCTCACCAGGCCCATGCCTTTCTCCCCTGGGGCACGTGTCCCACTTTATGGTTGGTGGCCAGTCGTTGGGGAAGTGGAAACTCCTGACCAACAGGCAGCCATGTGAACCCATCCAATAATTTGTCCTTGTCCATCTTTGATTGGTTTCCCTGGCTCAGGATGAGCAGACGTTTTGGGGGAATGGGGTATGTGGGGGGAGGTATTCCGCTGGCAGAAAGCCATTGACTAGGATTTGTAGCACAGTAGGATAAGGGAGGCCGGCCCTCTCTCACAGCAGATTCTTTGATTTTAGGTGAGAGGACGTGAAAGGGTAAACCCCGGTGCCCCCACAGTCTTATCTCTCGCCCTGACGTGCCTACACACCTGCCGGAGGGTTAACCGTAAGCCGGTGCCTGTATGGCCGCCTTACTGATGCCACGCAGGTAACTGATGCCCACCTGTCTTCTTGCGCCTGCCCCTCTGCAATCTCCACCTTCCCACCTCCCCTGCTGTTTGAGCCTCCCAGGGGTGAGCCCCTCGCTTCCGTCCCCCAGGCTTTTTGTGTGCACTGTGCTGTCCTTCCCTGGGTGCTTCTTGCAAAGTTATGGCCTTGCAAGTAGGACCTACCTTAGTGCCAAGTGCTCCCACTGACCGGTGGGGCTTACGTGCATGAGCGTCTACTGAACTAACTAGGGACCTCTGTGAGCTACTCGGGCAAGGACGGAAGATGAGGACCGGCATTTTTTTTTTTTTTTTAAGTAGACTTAACCTCTGATTGTTGCTCCTGCTTCCATTATTTCAGACCTAACTAAAAGGTTATAACTCAAATCTCAGCTAGACAAGATGGAAAATCAAAACCATGTTGTCCAAAAGAATATTTTGTGGAAGGTTTTTACAAACTATTTGGGAGAATCATTGTTGTCTTGGTAACAAGTAGCACCCTTTCTCCTGGGCCCCGCTGAAAACCCTGGTAGGTGGCTTGCATGGACCGGCCCGTTTTTGGAAATCCTCTTAATTGCTGTTCAGGAGGACTGACCTGCCTGTTCAGTGACAGATGGTTTCGAGGCACCGAGGTTTCGGCCTGCGGTACAGCCCGAGCACCCCCTTTCCTTGAATTCACGGAATGGGATGACTGGAGGGCCCTTGAGCAGTTGCTTGCACGGCCTTGGTGTCAGAGCACCCTGCGATTTGTCAGAGTGAACGGACACCAGATGCTCACTGCCGCGGGAGAGAGGATGGCTACGGTCATCGTTTCGCAATGCCACGCAGTCGATGGCCTCGCGATGTGCCCGGCTGAGGCGGGGACACGCGGGCCCAGTTCTCTGCAGGAGAGGCGGTGTTTCTGGGAACTTGGGTGTTCCAGCCTTCAAAGTCTCCTTCCTCGGAGAAGGGCTGTGGAACACAGACGTCTGTCCTCACCGAATATAATACCAGCCCGGCCAGTCATTTGTTAGATTTCTGTGGACAATTACCCTGGGGATAAAAACCCATTTCAAGTAAAAGGAAGAGATAGAAATGGATGACCCTCCAGTGTCTCTGCTTAGGATTTGTGAAAAGGAGAAATGGGAAGCCAGGCTAGAGGGACCTCCATTTCACATGGGGTGCGACATCTTCTAGGACCATCTCCGCAGAAGGTTGTTCCCAATGTGGCCTGGCAGTCCCCTTTTATAAGTCATTCTTAAGTCCTGATCTTATTATACCAAATTTCTCCATTTACCTTTGCCCTCCATGCGAGGGGTTGCCATGGCTAAAGGTCAGAGGTCACCAAACTTATTTTGTCCAGGGTCAGAAAGTAAATATTATTGGCTTTCAGGGTCATATGGTCTGTGTTGCAACCATCCAATTTTTCCCATGTGGTTGAAAGTAGCTTCGGACAATATGTACACAGATGGGGGTTGTTGTGTTCTCATAAAACTTTATTTGCACAAACGGGCATCTTACAGGCTGTAGTTCGCCAATCTCTGGTTAAAAGTAAAAGAGACATCAGCATAAGTTCTCACTGGATTCTCCGCACCGGATAACTATTCAAGTGTCTGGCCCTTAGGAAAATAAAATGTGTGAGACTTTTCAACATGCATGTTAAACTTTCAAACATGCCGATTGTGATAACCCAAAATATAAATAGGAATGCGAGAGCTTAGTTAAGTAAACAGAAGAACTGACCACGGGGACACGGGTTCTTCATGGCCGCGTGTGCCAGTGGCCCTCATCTTCACCTGCAGGCATCGGTCCTTGCTGGCCTGTAGCCATTCGTGTATATCCCCAGGTTTGCGGGATGAGTGGGAAGAACGTGAGTCGGAAGCGACCCGCCTCGAAGCCCCATGCTTAGTGCTCTGAGACTCCGTGATACGCACCCATATCTCATACGAGCAGCCTCTACTCTCCTCGGGAGCTTTGCAGTCAGGAGCTGCTGCTGCTGCTCCTTTGAGCTCCTAATGGGTGAACAAAATGTGGATTGTTATTTTGTCATCACT
>NW_006432945.1:8664462-8672194 GCF_000325575.1 Pteropus alecto
TAATTTAGAAATTCTTCCAAGCTAACGACCTTCATTGACTTACCATCAACTTGCATGTCAGCTTTAAAAAGCATTAGGCCTCTAGGGGCAGGGGACCTATTACTATTCCTGTAGTCAAGACAGGGAGTGAGAGTGTCCCTTGATCTTCTAGGTGTTTCTCCTCTTGTTCATAAAATCTTCAGGGGCCGCCCGGGGAGGGACGGGGAGCGGGGAGGCAGTGCTGGCTCCTTCGGCAGCAGCTCCGGGGGCTCTTTGTGGAGCTGACAGCTATTATCATGACAGTCCCCGTCCTTCTGCCCCTGTGCTTGTTGCAGGAACAAAGGGATGAGGACTCGACTGGGATGCCTGTCTCACAAGTCAGACTCGTGTAGTGATTTCACAGCGATTCTTCCCGACAAACCCAACCGTGCTCTGAAGTGAGTAGTGAGCAGCATGGGCGCTTGGCACCCCTGGGTGGCCACTGTGTGGTGCCCACCATAGGGCCATGGGACCCAGTCTTCTCTAGTGAGGTTTGGACCCCCTGCCTCTTGGCAGCTTCTTTTATATCCCTGGACACAAGAGAGAATGTTCATTTTCCTTTTCAAAACATATGACTTAATGCAGAATACTTTTTTTACTCCTTTCACTTTTAAGAAAACCACATTACTCACCACTCTGACAAAGCCGCGGTGAAGGACGTTTTTTGATTCTACTTAGTTGTCAATCCGAGCTCTTGATTTGGAATCGAACACTCCAATCTACTGTCAAGATCTGCTTGGGTTCAGATAACCTGGATTCAGTGCCTCTACTGCTGGCACTGGGTTACAGGATGTCACTGATGTTACCTCATTTAACATTCGCAGGTTCCATGATGGGTGTACGTGTCCCCCCAAAGTCAAAGAAATTAAGGCGACAGTAAGAGTCATGAGTTCAGCCTAACTTTTCTGACTCCAAGATCAGCTTCTTTCCATTGTTATCTTGACCTTTTTAAATCATGGATTTACTTAGCTTTGTTTTTCAGGCTGAAAGTCAATATACTAAATTCACTGAATTCCAATTTTGGGATTTTCTTCTATCAGTTACTTCAGAATATACAAATTTACAGTGACAGAATTTCAGGGATCCGGGCATGGTCTTCGTTTGACCCCGGTTATTCTGATTCATTCTCCTAAGTAAACCTCGGCGGTGGTTAAAGGAGACGGTCATTTCAGAAATATTCAAGAGGGACATTTCTTCTTTTCTAGGAGACTATCCACGGAAGAAGCCACAAGGTGGGCAGATTCCTTTGATGTGCTTCTCTCCCATAAGTGTAAGTAGAATTCAGGTTTCATCCTGTTACGGCAAATCGTCCATTTAGTAAGAGGTGCACCAAATGCCCACCATGATCCAGGTACCGTGCTAGGTGTCCCCGACAGCCCCAGTCCCTGCCCTCACAGAACCCCCTGTCTAGACAGGCATTTAGATAACAAAGCATAATTTACATGGAATGGAAAGAGGGCCTTCTTTTCTGTTTTCTGGGTTGAAGGCGTGGTCCCAAGGAGCCTTCACGTTCTCAGAGATTTAAGCAAGAAAGAATTTAGCTTAGGGAGTTGGAGTGATGTGTTCAAAAGGAAGGAGAGAGTCCAGGTCCCTCCCAAATCTTATTTACGAATTGAATGACCTCCCGCCAAGCCACTGGAGAGCCTCGGGTTACTCTCAGGGAAATGAATAGTCTGCGAATTTTGTTATTTGCTCGAGGTGGCAGAGTTTTGATTTTCTTGTTGCTTTTGATTTGGGGAGTTTCCTGCCCCCGCTATATTACACCCCTCAATTTGTAGCAGGGTGCAAGTTTTGCTAGGACGCACTTCTGCCATGGCTCCTCTGCCATTTTCCCTTCTCCTCATCTTTTATGCCTTTCGTCTCCCACAGAGCAGAGATAGTTGTGCATGTTTCGATGTGGGGAGGGCACTTTGATGGTGGCCAGACTTTTCGGCCCTGTCTTTTTTCTCATCACGAGCAAGTCCAAATTCACTGGAGGAGCGTCAGATACATGGGAGTGGGAAAGCAGGGCTGAGAAAGGGCTTTTGAAGAGACAAGAAGGTTTCACACAGGTATTTGGTGCTCCCCTGGAATTCATCTTGTCAATGTTAGAAGTCCTGATTGATCTGGGAGCAAAAGGGTTGCTTCTAGTTTCGAGATTTGTTTCCACTGAATTGGGGACCGACAAAGTGAAGGGTGTTGGTTCGTAGTCAGACCCGTGTTCTCGATTTTGACCCGGCTCAGCTCCTAGATAGTTGAGTGGCCCTGACGGAGTCCCTCGGTCTTTAGAAGACGTCTTTAGAAGTGACTTTGCTTTCAACGGTATGAGCAGTCTCCTCTGACTATGCCTCTGATCCTAATACCAATTAAGAAAAATTCTTCATTAGATTTTACAATGAAATGTGAAACCAAGGATAAGCACATATTGTAGCAAGTAGTTTCGTGAGACAAGTAGTCATTTTAGCGTCTATGGATTACACATAGGAAGGAAAACGAGGCAGTGTAGAGACAGCATATATAACATATGGCTATCCCCCCAAACAGAAGCTTATGTGGCTCATTTGCCAAAGTAATGGCATATGTAGGATAATGCTTAGGGTTTGACAGTCATGCCTGTTTTTTATGAGGCTATTCTGACTTATTTTCTGGAGTCTGGTTAGGCGAAACGAGTATCACTAGCAGTTTGCACCTTTTCTGGCTGGATTCGATTCAAGGTCATCTTGAAGTTTCATTTCTATTTCAGGCTCATGACTGACTCACTTAGGCCAAGTCCCTGAGGCTGTTTCCTCATTTTAAAACGGGGATAGAAATACCTGTGTGCCACCTGTCACCCGGATATGAGGATCTTTATAGGAAGACACCTTTGGATAAGTTTGGGTTCTCGATTCAAAGGTGTTTTATAAGAATATGGTGGTAGCTCTTTTTTAAATGATGCTTTTACTCATCGAAGGCAAAATAAAGATGCCTTGAGAATAAAGTTGCAAATTTTACTGCCAAGTATTAACGTTAAGCTGTTATAGACAGTTTTTGGTGGTCAAATGAATGGATGGAAGCTTTGAGTATGTTTGGGTTACTGCAGTGGCAAGACCTGGAGATTTAAGAGGTTTAATTTTATTTGTTTGATTCGATGACTTTTAGACCTGAAGACACTTGGTTCTGCTTCTGTCAGGGATGCTTTTGGTTTCCAGGAACTCTGTGACACTCTGCTGAGCTGGAGATTCCACTAAGGGGCGAGAAGCTGACGCCAGATTGCTTCTTTGGAAAACTACTACAGAAATAGGCTTTTTATACTTTGAAGTTCTGGGATTCTTCTTGGAGTCTGATGTTCTGTTTTTATTTCTGTGCGGCATGGAAATAAAAAGCCAATGGAGTGAATGTCTTTGAGAAGAAAGGGGTCTTTGTTCAGGGGTTACCAGCAGGATTTCAGGGTTTTAGAACTTGAACACTTACTCCCCGTGAAGGCTGTGGAGGAGTCAGAGTTCAGGTTACCTTTAAGAGCATTGACAACTTTCTAAAGTCTAATTAATTTAGGTTAGTATTGTGACTCAATTAGGGCTGACGAAGCTTCTCCGCAGGGATTGCGTGTGTGCTGGTCCCTTAGGAGGGACAGAGGTTGATCAGAGGTGTGCAAGGCTTTCAATTAAGACAACAAAATGTCCTAAAAAGTGAAGAAAGGAGAATCACTGAATGACTGGGCTCTGGGAAAATGTACATTAGTCTAGAACTTAGTCCCTGGTAATTCTCCATACTTAGGCAAGTTTTCCTCCCCGAGTTTCCTATTTCAGAAAATTTAGATAATTATTTTTCAATCCACAGAATATACTTGCTATCCTTGCTTTGTTGGGTGTTTGGGGCACTCATCTATTTTTAAAGAAGTGTATCGAATATTCGTTATGTACAAAGTCTATGACGAGCAGTTGGCTGGCTGACGACTAGATAGTCCCTCCCTGGTGAGACAGTGCAACTTTCTGAGAAAACAGACATGCATACAAATAACACAAGAGATCATGCAGTGTGCTGACTGCAGGCGAGGGGGCCTTAAGATTTCAGATAGCATCTGTGCTCCTCTTAAATTCTACCTGGCAGTGTTAGAAGTCCTCACTTCTGAGGGCAGAAAGGCTGCTTTTCAGTTTAGAGCATTGTTTCCATTTCATCAGGGAACGTATTCCTGCACAATGAAGAAGAACCTGGGCTGGTAGTAAGGTTTTGACCCAGCTCTGCTACTCAACAGCTGGGCGGCCTTGATGGAAGCCCTCGTCTTTACTGTGAAGGACCTGGAGTAGGACGTCTCGGAGGCTGGATCCGATTCTGCCCTCTTGTTCGAGAAGGCTGTCTGTAGCAAGCCTTGGCAGTAACTAGTCACCTTAGGGCAGGTGGTTTGAGTCAGCGCTGCCTGCAGGGTTATGTAAAACTGCTTTCAAGACGAAATGGCTGGAGCATCCGGGACTCCCGTGTTATGACGTCTTTTCCTCTCCTTGGTAGGGTCCCACTGTGCAGGGAGCACCTCACAGATTCCAATCTCAGGGGGAAAAAAAGAAAAAAAGAAAGCAAGTTCACTATTTTTTAAACCTGAAAAAAAAAATCTGGAGGGCAAATATTTGGAGCAGTTTTATTTCTGATCACATTTGCTGACAAGTGCAAGTGCGAAGCTGAAGAAGCACCCACGGAGGTCTGGGAGATAATCACTTGCTGAGTGCTCTCTCTTTTTTAACTAACAAATGAAAAATGAAATTAAAATTGCTGATGGCTTCATTAGATAGGGAAGGATTTCTAATGTGCGTTAATTTGGCGTCATTTTCCTGTTCATCCAGTGGCAATTACAGTTGGTATCTGAGTTGTGCACATAGTCTGCCCCCCAGGCTGTGCGTGTGCACGTGTGTGTGTGTGTGTGTGTGTGTGTGTGTGTGTGTGTACCCAGAAGCCTTTCTGTCTCTATGGCTCATACCCGGGAGAGTGAAGGCCCCAAATTGTGTGTCTCTGCTTTCATTCCTCACCAGGTTCAGGCATATGCTTGTTATTCATCCAGCTTTTAGTGGGACATTCAGTCCTTAACTGAATCAATTCTCTCTTCCTCTCTCTCTCTCTCTCTCTCCTTCCTTTGTTTTTTAGTGCTAAAAGTTGGGTTCACTCCAGTTTTAAGGTGCAGGTGTAGACAGGGTTCCTTCCCCTTTCCTCTCACCCCTTTCAGCCTGATCCCATCCCTGGATGACAGGGTCCCTCGGCCCAGGCATCTCTTCGGTCCTTGGCTTTGTTTCGTTATTTTTGCACGGAGCATGGCTGGTCTACGCTGACCTGTCCCCGCCAGACCCAGGGAAGGCTAGGTTAGTGGAATAGTACAGTTGAAAGCTCTTTTGCATTTTCGGAATTAGCATCCATCTCTGAGAAAAGGAGACCAATAAAAAAGCTTTTAATTTTTAAAAATTAGCCTTTTTTTGGGATAACGGTTGAGATACAGAAAAATATAATGACTTGACCTGGTCACACAGCCACCAAACCTAAACCCAAAATCAACAAACGAACACTAAAATTACCATCTCACGAAATTCCTTAATTATTCGTCCAAATGGTCTTTAGCTTTAGAATATACAGTTTAGAAATCAGGTTTCATTTATTGCTCAGCCCACCCCACATCCCTCTCTAAGCCAAAGGCTCTAGAACAGTGTAACTCCAAGTGCGATCCAAGGAAGGATTTCTTAGACCCTGTGGAGAGCTGGCGAGAAATGAAAATTCTTGGGTTCTCCCTCAGACTTACTGAATCGGAATCTCTGAAGATGGGGCCGAGCTCTCTATTTTTCCTCAAGCTCCCCAGTAACGTTTCTGCCCACTGAAGCTTGGAAAACACTGCTCTGAAACACAAGCATGTACAAGCATGAACCTAGAGCATCTCGGTTTAGTGCTCGGTAGGGCAGGTGGTCTGTAATTTCCAAAAAAACACACTAAAGGCTGCATCACAGCTTCCCAGAGTTCTCAGGCCGCACATCCCTTTGATGGTAGGTCATCTGTGTATCGCAGATTCCACATATGTAGCAGGTATGGTGGAAGGTGTTTGCAGTGGAAATAAATATGGTAGGTGTGCTTTCTGGATAAGTTGAGGATGAGCATTAGATAGAAATATGTGAAGTAGAGGTAGGTGGAAAAGGAACTTTTCTTTCTCCTCGCCATCTTCTCTACACTGTTGTAATTTTTACCTGCACCCAGGAACGTGGATCTGTTTACCCTTTATAGGAGAGCCTGGACTATAAAAGGCAACTATTAAAAGCTTATTGAAAAATGTTCAAATGAACGCAATTGGACAGGCCTCCAATGCCCATCTTGTCCCTGCCCAGCTACGTGACCTTTGGCAAATGACACAAACTCTGCGAACCTCGCTTTCCTCATCTGTAAAAGGAGAGCGATGAGACTTAGCTTATAGAGTCCTTGTGAGAATTAAACGTGATGACAGTTGTGAAAGGCTGAGCATGACGATTTATTGATACACAGAGAGGCTCCATAAGAGATAACTATTTTATTATTTTTGTTATAACACAACATTAAATTCATTGAGAACACAGGCATTTCATGCCTCCTATATGCTAGAGATGCTGTCAGTTTCTCGTGCCCCCAGACGGCTGGGGGTCGAACACTGGCGGTCGGTGGGGCCATGTTAGAATCACAGGAGGGCTTATTCGAATCCCATAATACCTCACCCTCTCTGCCTCATGAAGTTCTGGCAGCCCTTCCTCACCCCTTCCCAGTTCGTCCTCAATGTACGTAAGAGAACCCCTCTGGGAGGTAGTTTTTAAAAGCCCAGTAGGTGAATCTGATATGTGCCCTCCTTGAGACTCCCTGTGGTCTTCTTGTTCAAACCAATGAGACAAATATTCCTGGCCACTTAATTTATGAAATCATTCAGACTGTCGAGGGGTGGACATGGAGTTTTATAATACTTCTCTGGTGTTAAAAAAGTCACTTCTGAATGCTAACCTTTCCCTTGTTAGGGGCGCTTGTTTGCCTCTCGTTTAATAGGCAACTTCCTTGCTAACGTCTTACAGCAGTTGCAGATACAGGCTCTAGCTTGCTCTTTCCGTGGCTTGATTCAGCTTCTGGTTGACAAAATAGGAAGGAATTTTGGAACAGTAGTTGTAAGACCCAGGCTGTTCTTACTCTTCTGCTACCGTGGTTTAGGAATAAGAACCCATGCGACCTTTGAGCTGCACCATTTCCTTGTTCCTAAGAACTCCCGTGTCCTTTCTGGCTCAAAGGCTCCAACAACCAACCATCACATCCTACTACTATTATAATATATCATCTTGCTATATATATACACCAACGAAGGAGAGATCATTGAAGAAAATTATGTTACTATAAGACAGAAGTCTAATTAGCATACCAATTGCTTGCCAGTAAATGCCAGTAACTGGAAATAGTTTGTTCTCTAGATAATTTCTCTACCTAAACCTTCCTTAGCCCCAGTTATGTTTCAAAACAAACATTTATTTGTTTATTTTATCAATAACTCAAAAGAAAGGCTTTGATCCTGACGCTATTCTCATCATAAATTTTAAATTAGTGAACTTGGTTCTGAATGAAAACGGTTTTGACTTCACAGTTAGAGCGTATATCCTGGATTTTATACATGTATTTTCTTCTCCTGTTCTCTGTCTGACCTTGAAACCCATTCACCAGTTTATTTTTTTCCAGTTGATCAGGGATGCGAGAGAACTCTGGTCTTTGGGACTGTACTTTGGTAAACAGT
>NW_006432945.1:8672381-8678599 GCF_000325575.1 Pteropus alecto
TAAACAGTGAGCTCAAAAAAAAAAAAAAATTATTCTTGTGATCTTGTATTTTTCCAAAGCCAGGAACTGAGCTAGGCTTAAGCCCACCCCCGATGCCAGCTAAATCAGGGCTCCTGGACCTTGAACTGTTACCTAAGCCGCCCTCCCTGCTGCACCAGCTGCACTGCTCATTCATAGTGACCCAATTTCCTTCCTTATGTAAGCACCCTGCATCAAAGAACCATAGGGAGAATGCCGGCGGCAGGCAGCGTGCGCGGCCACGGGATGTGTTCTTGGAGGTTGTGCGCATGCTCAGTAGGACGCCAATATTCTGCCCAGTGTTCCAGGAATTCTGGACACAAGCCTTTCCCTTCTGCGACTAGATAGATGCTAATCTCAAAAAACGTGGTAATGTTTTTAGAGCCTGGACTTCTTAGAGGGTCCTACAAAGAAAACCAAAGTGAAATGCAAAAAAGGCAGATCCTCCTGTTTCTCTTCCAATTTCATGAACTGTTCACCACCTTTAAGTGACCAAGATTGTTTTTTGGTGTAATGCATGTCATGTTCTGTGTGATAACTCCTTAAACCTCTGAAGTGCCGGCATAATGGTCACCAACACGTATGGAACACTCACCGTCTGAGTGTCAGGCTGTGTGCGCTGTTTACAGGGGTTATGGAAACAGGATCGTCCCCACTGCTCCACAGAGCAAGTGCTGATAGGCCTTCACTTCACTGACAGAGAACCGAGGCGCAGAGAGGCTAGCATCTTGCCCAAGGCCGCACTTAGCTAGTGTGTGTCAGGACACAATCCCAGGCAGAATAGCTTCAGGCATCAGAGAGAAGTCACTCTGTCCCCCTGTCTATGGGGTTGGTGAAGGGGGGACTCCAGTTCCCTGGGTGGAGGGGACAGAGCAGCATCTGGGGTGCATGGAGGGGGTGAATCAGGGCCCCGGCAAAGGAAGTACAGCTAAGCAAGGCAGTAAACACTGAGAGACGCCAGTAGATGCAGATGAGCCTTTCAGGGATAAACCAGCATCCTGCATTTTGAACCAACTCCAGTTTAAGAACAAGCAAAAGGGGCGGGTCCTGGTGGAGAGAAGGGGAAAGATGGAAAAGGGGGTGAAAATGGACAGAGGACAGAAGAAAATGGAGAGAGCCAGGGAAAGATGCTGAGGGGTCAGGGAGGGGACCAGATGAAAATCTTGCTGAGCAGAGGGAGAAAGTGATAGAAGGAAGGAGAAACCACAGACGGGGAGAGATCCTGCCGGCTCGGGTTCCCTAGGGTTCCTTTGCTAGGTCACATAAGCAGGAACGGTGGGTCGGGTGGGGGACCAGTGGTCTGCATACAGAAGCCCCCTGAGGCCATCTGCTCTGAGGAAGGGGCAGGGGTCCTGCAGCAGTCAGAGGCTTTCTACCCCTTTTTCACTTCCATTGTTCCCTGGTGAAGATTCTCTTTGCACTGAGTCCTCCATGCCTGCCTTGCTCAGAGCCCGCCCTGGACATATGAAAGGGAGCGGGGAGGTTGGGGCTGAGGAGGGTGGGCAAGGAGAGGATTAGGGCTGCCGCAGGCCAGTCTGTGCAAGGCTCGGTATGTTTTTCGGAGTCTTTGACGCAATCTTTACCCAGATGCTGCTGTGGCTCAGGTCCAGGCCCTCCCATGCCGTTCTCCCCTCGGTCCCTAGTTTGCCTCGAGCTCTTCTCTTGAAATCCCAGGCTAATGGCAAATGTCATATTTGCTTTGGTTCCCCTCCCACTCCTTCCAAAATCTGCCCTGGAAATGCGGTGGCCATATTTTGGAAGGAGGCCGCCTGCTTTACAAGGTCATTGAGCCATGCTTTTGCAGCATCCCCAGGCCATAGTTGGCACATGTGCCTGTCTGCTCTGTGACAAGACACAGCATCTTGAGAATGATGCTTAGAGTGGGTCTCAGCGCTGTGGGAAGTAAGAGAGTTTAGGCAGATTCCAGGTTATCTGTGGTACCTAGTGGCCTGAGAGAAGCTGATGGCAGAGGTGTCCTCCTACGGGAGAATCCCCAGCCCTGTGAGTCAGATGACACGTTTGTTCTGCTGTGGTCTTCTTTCAGCATGGTTGTCTGATTTGGGGTCAATGTCCATCCTTGTTTTGGAGAAATGATAACATGGGTCCCCAGAGGAAAGACAGGCTAAGTGGCTCTGAAGTCACCTAGATGAGTCTAAATCCATTTTCTACCCTTTACTGGCCACATGACCATAGACATTTAACTTAAACTTTCCAAGATGAGAAGACCTGGGCTCTGAGATGTTAAGGCACTTTTCCAAGGTTGCGCAGGACTCAAACCCAGGCTGTCTGACTCTGCCTTGATAATAGGGTTGGCTTAAGGATGAAGTGGGCTGATATATGTCGATTGGACAGCATAGAACTTGGCCTGGGGCAAGTCCTTGATCGATATATAATGTGATGATGTCGATGAAGAGAAGGCTATCAAACCGTCGGCTGAGAGTTGTGTCTGATGTTACGACGCTCCATCTGGGAGAGTGAAGATCCAACTCTCTCATTTCACAGGCGAGACTCAGTCATGCTGAACGTGCGGTCCAAGGTCATAGAGCTAATTATGGGGCTGCCTCTGAGCAGAACCGGTGGTCCCGACTGAGACAGTGGCTCTTCCACCCCAGGTGGGACGGGCAGGGCTCGGTAGGCTGTCTCCGAAAAGCTGCCAGATAATCATGAGCTGGCTGTGAGTTCACCAGACATTTTGCTCCAAGTCCCCGTCCCTACCGAGACAGTGCCAGCTGCCTTCGGTACTATTCACTCGAGTTCTGCTGCCCATGCCCATCCCTGCCTCTGCGCTGTTTTTCTATTCTCAGATACTCCTCCGCCTTCCTCAGTGACTTTTCACTTTCTCCCTGCCTCATCCATCTGTTGTCATCATTCCTAGAAACATCACCCTCCATGGTGTTACTCATGGCCTCCTCGTCTGGCGCTGTGCTGGCAGTCGCTCCCTCCACTCCAGCGTGCATCCAGTGGGCCCTGCCATTGTGCAGAGACTGGACCGCCGTCTCGCATAAGAATGTTGGCTTCGTAGTTTGGCGTCCTTGCCACTCACTACCTGTGTGACCTTGGGCACGTTGCTTAACTTCTCTGAGCTCCATTTTTCTCTCCACGAAATGGCAAAAATATCAGGACCAATGCTATCACTTTGCTGTGAGGAGCAAATGCAATAAGGTTCAGAAAGCATTTGGTGCGGTGCCTGGCCCAAAGTAAGCGGTCACTAAATGCCTGTGGTGGTTGTTTTTAAAATTTCTCCCTTCAACGTTTTTTTGAACCTCCTGTTTATCCTTCTCCCCTTCTTCTTTGTCCTACATCTGCCAGGTCCTAAATCCTTGCTCTTCTCCAAGTTCAAGGTATATTTACTAGCCTGGAACTGGTGCTCTTCTCTTTGAATGATGGGTGTACCCCAAAACTAAAAGTTCTTGCTCCCTTCCTGGTGTGTCATAACCCTCCCCAGGAACTAAAATCTACATCCTTATAATTGTTTGCCCTTTTCCTACCTTCTTATTAATTTTTCCAAAGTAGCTGCTCCAAACTCTTTCCATTCTTACATGTGTCCCCACTACAGCACACACTGCACATGTGATTATTCGATACATCATTTTAAATGATTGCTACTGTCTGTTACACTAGATTACCTTGCTAGTTCTGTGAGGCGGCGACTTCATCTGGTTTACTCATACCATATCCCCAAAACCTAGCACGTGGAGGCAGACGGCCTGCACCCCAAATTTATAAAGAAGGTCAAGGCCGTTCGACTTGCTGTTCACCTCCAATACATCCCTTCCCTGACCATCTCTCTCTATTGTCTTCCACCCCCCTTTCTTTTTCTCTCCTTTTGATTTTAAGGAAGACAAGTTCTTCCACTTCTTGACCCCTCTCCCTCCTTCTCTAGAATTTGCCTTTCCTAGATCCTATTTTTCGCATCTTTACTCTCTCTCTTCCTTTGCTCTTGCTGAAACATTTGTCAGAAGCTACGGAAATTTCTTGCTCTGGCATCAGATGGACCCAGTAGGGAAACTTGGCTCTTCTCGCCAGCTCTGCGCCTGGGAAATTTCTCCAACTTCTGTAAGCTTTCGTTTCTTCCTGTGGAAAATGAGAGCGATACTATCTACGGATCAGCGTTGTGAAAAGAAATTGAGCTGGTGTCTGTGAAATTCCCAGCAGAAAACATGGCGTGTGGGAAATAAATAAAACTCCCTGCCCCAGATCCTAAATAAATCAATAAAACTAAAACCCTGCTACCCCTTGGTCCTACACCCTCTCCAGCTGACATGGGATAGGAACTCCTTTTTCATGCACCCAAACTAGAAAATTCCCTGCATTCACACGCAGCCTCGCCTCTTGCCCTCCACCATAATTCTGTTCTGTCTTCCTAGGGGCAACATTTTGTCAAGTAAACACTTTCCTTTAACGTCAATGCTGCTCGACAGGTCTTTTCTGACTAGATCAACATTTAAACATACTCAAGACTGTCTTACAAAAAAGAAAGAAAAAGAAAGAAAGAGAGAGAGAGAGAGAGAGAGAGAGAGAAAAGAAAGAAAGAAAGAAAGAAAGAAAGAAAGAAAGAAAGAAAGAAAGAAAGAAAGAAAGAAAGAAAGAAAGAAAACCCAAAACCCAAACAACCCAAAAGAATAAAAAACCCTCTTTTCTCACCTGCGACTTCCTTCCTGCTGTGCTGTCTGATCTTTTTCTTCCCTTCTTGCAAGAGACTTTGAAATGAATTCTTTCTGCTTCCTCTCCCCCCCCACTCTCCACTGTATTTACCACAGGATGGCTGAGGCCCCCATCACACCGCTAAGCCTGTTCCTGCTGGGGGTTGCCGAATCTCGTCACTGAATCTAATGACCACTTCTCACGCTGTATCTAGCGGGACCTGTGAGTGGCACTGGAACACGGCGGCCACTTCCTTCCCCTTGAAATACTCGCTCCCCTGGCCTTTCTTAGTGCCGTGTCATCTGTCTACCTCTCTGGCTTTTCCGTAGGCCTCTTGGTATATGTTTATCCTATAAGTAGGCTCAGTAATTTCTAGCATTGTTCTTACCGTTATTATTAAATACCTGTCTTCCTACTCGTCATGGAGTTTCGGGTTACGTAAATAGAGTTTCTTAATTCTAGGCCTTTGCTCACGTGGTTCTCCCTTCCTGCAATTCTCTTTCCTGTCCTCCCTTCCCGCTTTCACTTTGCTTCCTTCTCCAGCTTCACATCTCAGCTCAGAAGCTTCCTCCTCCTGTAAGTCCTCCCCTTCTGCCTCCTGTCGGGGCTCAGGTGCCCCTCTGGGTGCTTTCACAGCAACCTCCGCTTCCCCTATCGTGTCGCTAATCACGTAATACCGTGATTACCATAATTAGGTTTTCTTGCCTCAGATCGCCCTTTCACTGCACGTTCCGTGAGAATAATTGTGCCTAGCAGAACGCCTGGGCCACGTAATGGGTGAATGAATGAATGAGCGAGTGAACAGAGAGGGCAGGCAGTATTGCTGCGTTGGATCGGGAGTCAGCGTACCTCGTGTGTTTTTAACGCTGCGTATTATCATTACTCGTGTGCACTCGGTCAGGCCACTTCTCTAAGCATCTGTTTTCTACAAAATGGAAGAAGCGGAGCACCGTCGCTCAGACGGTTTCGCAGGTGTTATCTCTTTAATCACGCGAAGACCCAGCGAAGCTGGGACTTAGATGAAAAGAGAGAATGCCTGGACCCTATATGGCGTGAGGCCAGTTTCCTTAGCTGGGTTCCTTCACCTATACCACTGAGGGAGGCAGAAAGGTAGTTTTCTTCCTTTCTCTGGAACTGGATTCGGCTTGCTCGCAAGCACCTGTTTTTGCCTGATGAAAAGCAAAACAAAATCGAACACAAACAACAAACAATTCTCCCATTCAAGGAATTAAATCTCTGCTGGTTGAAAAACAGCAGGCTCTTCAAGTGGCTCTTCTAAGTCAGCGGTCCCCAACCTTCTTGGCACCAGGGACCGGTGCTCCCATGAGAATCTAATGCCTAATGATCTGAGGTGGAGCTGAGGCAGTGATGCTAGTGCTGGGGGCGGCTGCAAATACGGATGAAGCTTGGATGAAGCTTCACTCACCAGCCTGCTGATAACTTCCCGCTGTGCAGCCAGGTTCCTAACAGGCCACAGCTGATACCTGTCTGCAGCCCGGGGGTGGGGACCCCTGTTCTAAGTCACTTTGCATTTTTCTTTTAGATAAATGCGCAGT
>NW_006432945.1:8678620-8696079 GCF_000325575.1 Pteropus alecto
TTACGCTCCCTGACTACAGCAGGGGAGGGCCTCTGGCTTGTGGTCCTCAGGTCCTCCCTGCGTCCACTGATAGTATCCATGGCTCTTGTCACATGTGGACCGGCCACCACTCAGGGGCCACCTTGCTGAACCCCTCCCCCAACCTCTCATCGAATGCATAGGTTATCAATGAATGTTATGTCCAGGTGGTAACCCTGCTCATCTTACTCTGATTGGAGGCTATGTTTGGCAATATGCATGATTAATAAAAATGAAAGGGTAGATTAATTATTAAGTCATTGAGTACAAAGTTATAATTAATCTTAATTAAAACATATAATTTGGTAGGCAAGATCTTTTAAAATAAATTATCGATGGAATTAACCATCAAAATACGGGGCCTCAAAGGTGTTTTAGAAGAGGCTGGGAACCGCATCCATGGGCTAGAATGGTGTTTCCAGCTGCATTTCAGTACGTGTTTACTTTCAGACATTATTCTGGTCCTAGTGGAGAATTTGCCCTGAGGAATTCACACCTCTCTCTAGTTTGTCTTATAACAACAGATTGGATTGTTTTCAGGGTGGTTGACTTGGATTATGGTAAGGAATGGATTGTATGCATTACTTCAGTCTAATTAGAAACACAGACTCACCAGGAGACCCAAGGGACAGCCAACTCTGCATTAGGGGCCAGGCAGTGACCACTGAAGTGTCCAAGAGAAAGTCCCCAGGAGGATATGGAGGGGCACTCGGGGCTAGACAGTCAGGGCCCCTCTCCCGTGATGACTCCCTTCCTCTCTTTCTTCTGCAGTTCCTGAGCTTAAGCTTCTTCCTGTGTCTCTTCTTCCCCACCTCCCTCCACATCCACAGATGGGGTGGCTGCGTTCCGCGCCTTTTTGAAGACGGAGTTCAGCGAGGAGAACCTGGAATTCTGGTTGGCCTGCGAGGAGTTCAAGAAGACCAGGTCAACTGCAAAACTGGTCTCCAAGGCTCATAGGATCTTTGAGGAGTTTGTGGATGTGCAGGCTCCGAGGGAGGTGTGTTGGCGGTAGCGGGCATCTTGCCCCACCCTTATCCATGGCTCCTGGCTCACATCTCCTTCCTGGTGGGGGTCTGAGCCAGGCTCCATGGGGACTTTCTTCTGAACTGAGCCTCCTTGCTCTGATGGCTCTCGATGAAAAAGGGATCGTTTGAAGGGGCAGAGTCGAGGGCTGGTATAAAAAGAGCTCTATCAGGAGTGTTTTAGCTGTCTGTCCATTGAACATATGCCTGTGGGAGCTCTGTTTCTATAGAGATTCTGCAAGGGTAGACGCCACTGAATCCGTGCTAGTTTCCTAGTGGGAGGCAACATGGCTTTAATGGAACGAGCACCCACTTTGAATTCTTGTTCCAATCTCGGCTCCACCACTTACTAGCTGTGTGATCTTGGTCAAGTTACCTAACTTCTCTGAATCACATCTTCCCAGATGTAAAAGGGTATAACATCACCTACCTTTCAAGACTACTCTGAGTATTAGGGATAAAGCACCTATGGAATATTTGTCACTGCTTATTAGTGAATAATTATAATCATTTATATTATTTTATGATAACTTATAATAAGAAAATAAATTTTTATGTACTGCCGTTCTGAGATATAAAACAAAAATTTTACTTGGGACGGTTTTATGGAAGAAAAGTATCGGCTATAAAACTTTGGCTATCTGCGAGTTTAGGTGCATTTCATACCTAGAACTCTTCAATGATGCTTTGACTTGGGCCACAGGAGGTCTTTGGCCAGTGGCCAGGGTGCTGTGGGCTTCTTTTAATGCTGCTTGGAGCACAGATGAGCATTCTAACCATGGTGTTTCTTCCTGGGGCATTTGTTTTCTTAGTATTTAAGAAAAGGCAAGAGGGCGAGCTTACTTCAGGTAACCTGCATTCATACCTGTTTCGAGTTTAACTCTTTGTTTGACATTGTGAAGGCCTCTGGATTAAGAGTTAAGTGAATTGGGGTTTTGCCTTGGCCTTGTTACTAACTTTTCATATTATTTCAGACCAGCTTTTTAGTGTCTTTTTTCTTCAGTGTTCTTATCTATAAATTGAGATGAGGAATATCTGGTCTTCAGACCTCATAGGATTCTTTCTAGGATCGAAAGGGATGACCTCTATGAAAGCAGTTTGAAAAGCAGCAATAACCATACATATATAAGATGCTGTCACTGGTTATTACGTGGCTAGGACCAGCCGCCAGGCACTTTGGCCCTTGAGAGCCTGTGACCATGCTCTCTGTTTGTGTCTCCAGGTAAACATAGACTTCCAGACTCGAGAAGCCACGAGGAAGAACATGCAAGAGCCATCTTTGACCTGCTTCGACCAAGCCCAGGGGAAAGTACACAGCCTCATGGAGAAAGACTCTTACCCCAGGTTCCTGAGGTCCAAAATGTACTTAGATTTGCTGTCCCAAAGCCAGAGGCGGCTCAGTTAGACCTCAGATGGGGACTCTGGGAGATCACCGGCTTTCCCCTCCCCTCGCTACCAAGACCATCTTCTAATGTGAAATGTCATAGGTGTTCAAAAGCAGTGGTGTTTAGGTTGGGAGGCCGGGGGCGAGGAGGGGATGAAGGGCTGTTCCGAAGCATGACCCAGCCGCCAGAGCTGGGACTCTGCTCCATTTGCCCATGTTCGTGTTTTGGTTAGTGGTAGCATCTGGCTACTGACACCCTTCTCTGGGTCAGCAACTCGTCCTCCAGAATGCCTTGGGCCCTCTCCACTGAGAAGGCAGATTCTAGGCTGGGCTAATCTGTAAATAATGCCAACGAAATTTCCACCCCTTCCACACCTTCCTCAGTCAGAATTCCTGACTCTCTAACATCCCGTTCCCCTGGCTCACATTTGTGATATACTATCACAGTGTCACGGCCAGTTCTGGGTGCTGGGACCTCACAGTTCAGAAGAGAGGTCTCTGTGGAATCCTGGGTTTCTAGCACTGTCATTGACAGGTGGCCCCTAGGAGAAGGGACGGACTCCATGGAGTTGGCTGTTTCTTCCATTTTTGTAGGACCAGTGTGAAGAGCTGTGCTCACTGCCCTCCTTAGTCTAAGAAATTAATGAGACCCCCACCCCCCTGCCCTTGCAAGGCCCTTCCAGAAAGGGTCTTGGGAGATGTCCTTCATGACTTCTGATGTGGAGCTTCTATTAAGAAAGATACAACTTGCAAATCTTCCTCAATTCTACCAAGAAATTTCCCAGAAATTGAATGACCAAGACATGTAGCATCAGTAGACTTTTGTGCAATGGGGCGCCATATAATCTTTCTGCCGCTTAATGTATTCTCTGCCCTTGCTTCCCTGTGGCATCTTACATCACTGATCTCTTAGAGTGACGGACCGCTTGACAAAGGGAGGTGAATTCCCATAGCATGGACGGCTCTTACGGTGCCTAATACTTTCCCTGTCTCTCTCCGTCCCCCCTTCCATGCAGGTCATGTAACTATGATGGGGGAGAATGGGAACTTAGGCCATAACTCTCTTTCCAGCTTGCTTACTGGGATCATGCTTTCTTAGAAAGGTCCTTCTCACGAAGTCTACCTTGGCTATTCAGCAGCTTCCTTCTCGATCTCTGACCTTTTGGGACTGAACTTGAGGCTAAGAAGATCACTGTGAACATTTGGTTGTGGAGAGACGTCCTAAAAATGCTTTCATGGTACCCTGGGGCTGCTCTTGGAAATGTGTCAGGAAACTTTTCTTGGAGGATGAGTGAGGTGCATGGAACCTACTTGAACTGCCCAGGAAAAAGCTGGCTTTGGCACAAGACTGCAATGCCAAGGAGAGGAATCCTCGGCAAGGAGACCAGAACGTGGAAGAGGATTCTGGAAAAGGCTGGTCTCCATAGAGAACGTGGGGGAGGAAATATTATTGGGATAATTTATAGCCGATGGGTTTGGATTCACGACCGATCTTCAAAACTTCCAGTTGACTAAATATAACAGCACCCGATCAAGCGTAAGCTCTGGAGTGCAGGCGACTGAGCCCTGGGCTGAGGCATTCTCCCCTTGTGAGGCGATGGGCCTTTTTAGATATGTGAGCGTTCCAGTGTTTGGATTCCTGTCCAGTAACTTCATGAATCTCTTCCTTCCTTGGCTACCGTGCGACAAGGCCAAGAAGGCTCTTGAGTCCCACCTATGTTGGGTTCACTGCCCTGCCACGGCACATCGTGTTTATGAGTCAGGCTTGGGGTGTCTGTATGAACCACCAACGAGAAAGAGAGCACGTGCCTCCTAGCTCTCACGCTGAAGAGACGCATGGAATTTCACGCTCGAGAACTCTGGAGCCTCCAACGGGTGTCCTCAGTCAGATCAGGTAGTCTTCCCCTGCTCCCACTGGTAAAAATCCATCCTTAGCTAAAGCTGCCAGAGTTAATTTAATGATCAAATTCTCCAACAGGGTATTTTAAACACTGTTTACATACGAAATGTGCATCTGCTGCCAACTCTGCTGTCGAGTATGAGGTGTGTATAGATTGGAACAGCACGGACTTATGGAAATACGAGGCGTCCTGAGAGGGGCCTTTTCACCGCTTCCACTCTCCCCGGCAGAAAAGTCCGAACGAGTGTCATGCAGTGGCCTCCTTTGGGGCCTAGAGTTCTTGCCAATTTTCATTGGAATGAAGGCTGCAGGTGGTGGTCTCGTGGCGCCTGACGACTTCCTCCCAGACAGGAAGGTGTGAAGGACCAAGCTTGGGTATCTTGCATTTTGCCGCTAAGTGAGGATATGTGGGCGTGTGTCCATGTGTAGAGGCATGTGATAGCCATGTTTATGGTACTCCCATGGAGTGTGTGTGTGTGTGTGTGTGTGTGTGTGTGTGTGTGTGTGTGACAATCGTAAGCATTAGACTAGTAACCACTGAGATGATCTTCCCGTGGGGTGGAGCTGTCCTCACACCTTTATGTCCTGCTTCCCACGAAAGGCACAGAGCTCTCCGCTCTCATGCCTATTTTCAGGCACTTTGGTCATGCCAATCCAGATTTTGGTCTGTGACAAAACAAAGAGAAATGTTTACAACATCTAGAGCAATATCCGCGCATACCTCACCCCCGGCCTCCCACCTCTCCCAGCCCTGCCCGCTCCTCCACGTCCTCTCCCACAAGCCCTGTCGCCTCGTGTGGTGGCCCGCGCAGGCACCGCTCCTTCCATTCAGCGTCTTCCTTTGCTGCTTGTGCCAGCTTGTGCTGTGGATGCCTGTTGGGCTTGAGGCTTGCTCTGCACCTGGGCAAGCCAGGGCAGTAGGCCAGGCAGAGCTGTGACCTTTAGGACTGTTCTCCATCGATGTGGCCTTTCGGCCCCACCTGAGTGTTAAGTCGTTTGGGGGCTGTGGTGGGATTTCCTGTTGCCCTCAGCAAACCAAATCGAACACCTTCAATGACAACCATGCACAGCCCCGGACACCTCCGGGGTGGGGAAGGGTCCTCTGAGCAGTATTTATTATTAAACTTGAGCACCCGGGACTCCTCCACCCCCACCCCGGAAAGCCTATTCAAGTGCCAGTTCCCAGGTTCCACACCCAGAGATGCCGATCCCACGGGCCTGGGGTAGAACCCGGAAGCCTGCATTTTTAATAGGCTCCCGGGTGTGTAATGGACCACACTTTGAACAAAGACAGTCTAAGGCAGTCGCTGTCACCCTTGACTGCTCATTACAATCACCTAGGGAATTTTAACAACCCCAATGTCCAGGTCCCAGCCCAGAACAGCTTGAGATTGGGACTCGAGGAATCACTCCACAGGTGATTCTGATGTGCAGACGAAGTTATGAGTCTGAGGCGTCAGGAGAAACGTGGCTGGGTGAAAAGCACTGATGTCTGGGCCCAGACGGCTGGAGCGTACCCAGTGCCAGCAAGCGCCGTGACTGGCACCCTGCCAGCCCTGAATTTGGCTGCTGGGGTGGCCGCCTCTCTGCCCTTTCAGTCTGGCTTGCTCCTTGGGGATACAGATGTCACGTGTTTCTGCCCCAGCCACATGCACTGTTGGGCGGCAGATATGCCAGCAGTAGGGGCTGAGGGGGACTTGATTAAGAGTGGTTTTCCCATGCCTCCCCGACTTGGTCACAGTGCTTCCTCCGAGATGGCCTCCCGGGCCATCCTCCTCGTCTGTTCGTTTTCATGCACTCTTGCGTTAGGCTGTGTCTCTGTCCCCAAGGCCACGAGACATGGACGTTGGAACTCAGGTAGTGGGTGAAGGTGTGTGACAGTAACAATAGCCGTGGCACCATAACTTCCAAATTCCTCAGAGGAGGGTGTTCCGGCCTGGGAACGCTGTGCTCTGGGGCTTTCTCTTCCAAGGTCATCGTGGGTTTCGGTTCCTGCTCTAAGCCCTGACCATTCCCTCTCTCTTCTCGGGAGGGATGGACAGCTGGGCGGTTCCTAGTTGACTTTCCTCTCTAGTGCTCTCCCCAGAACTCGCTGCTCTGAATCAGCTGAAGCTGTGACGGGGTGCCCTGCCCAGGCTGCGGGCCTCCGGCTTCAGGGTGCAAACCCTGAGGCATCTCCTATGCATGGGGGGGTGTCCGGGTACTCCAGGCCCTGGGCTGCGAGGGAAAGGCTTGAACTCATTTGTGCTGAGAGCCTGGGGAGGGCGAGACTGGGGAAGACTGAAGAGGAAGGAGCGGGAGGGAACGACGAGCAGTGAGTGTGGTGTCCACTTCTCCACGGACCAGAAGGGAGAGGTGATGGGCGGCGCAAACCCTGGGGCATCTCCTATGCATGGGGGGTGTCTGGGTACTCCAGGCCCTGGGCTGCGAGGGAAAAGCTTGAACTTATTTGTGCCAAGAGCCTGGGGAGGGCGAGACTGGGAAAGACTGAAGAGGAAGGAGCGGGAGGGAACGATGAGCAGTGAGTGTGGTGTCCGCTTCTCCACGGACCAGAAGGGAGAGGTGATGGGCGGCACATGCAGAGGCAGGATGGTCTCCCACCTGCGAGAGTGCCCGGACCCCTCCTGACCCTGTCTGTGCCCACCTCCAAGCAAGGCAGGGGAACTATGACATTCTATCCGAGTCTGTCCTTCATGGTCCCTCAGTCTTTAAACCGGTGTCCCTCTGGGTTAGAAGCAAGAGATGCGGCAGAGTCACCCCTGTGATCGAGAGCCTGTGCCACCACGCCACTCGTCATGAGACTGTGGAGGAAAAACTCAAGAGCAGAAATGTCTTCCTGTCCCTGTGGCCTCTCAGGACTCCTGAAGATGCTATGGACCAAATGCAGACGACAGGATGGGGCCACTGGCTTTCCCAGGTTCGGGAGCCGGGTGCTGTCAATAAACTGTTCCCTTTTTGATTTCGACCCCCTTTCGCCCCTTCTGCTCCCTCCCCTCTGCCAGGTACAGAAAAGGTGGCTGGTCTTGGCGTGCTCTCCAACCGCGGTAGCATTAGCTGAGTCACGCGGCGTGCACGACAGATTCGTAGCAGCTCATCTGCCATATAAACCGCTTGGCCGATGGAGTCCTCATTGAGTTGTTTCATTACTGTGCAAAGTGGAATAATGTCATTCACCTTGACTATAAACAAGGCTGCGAGACATAATAAACAGAACCTGAACACGCCGCCCTCTGCTCTCTCTCTGCCCACATTTCTGGCCGGCTGACGCTTTATGAGCAAACACTTCACATGACACATGGGCTTCCTTGGGGGTGGTGGGCACATGGCCTCACCCAGCAGAGGCTGGCACGGGGCCGGCCACCAGGAAAAGCAAGTGGCCCTGGTGTGGGCGGAAATGGGGTGGGAATGGTTTGGGATGAATGTGTGGGTGGAGAGTGACTTGGGGTTATGAGAGAGGCTTTGAAACTGTAAAGTGCTACACGAATACGAGGTGGTATTTTTATTAGTACCACCTACTGCTCGAAACACAGGGAGAGAAAAGGCGGAGGGAAAGTTTGCATATTGATTCAGCTGGGGCAGCCTGACAGTGGAGTGCTGGTCTGGCTAACGACTGCACCCACTCACTTTATCCCATCAGCGTGTCCCTGACAAGTGTGCATTTCTCGATGAATCGTCGAGTGTCTCTAGGGATCCGGTCCTGTGGACGGGACAGGAGGAGGACGAGGGGTAGTATCTGCTTGCAAAAGCTCGTGAAGATAAGAGATAGACAAAATCTTAATAATCCAAATAATTAGAATGCACCAGAGAAAGTCTGTCTTTAAAGGAAAGCTGACATTTCTTCTAAGGCAAATGCTCTAGTATAAATGAAAAAGCTCTTTGTAGTGTAAGCGATCACCCCCAAATTCTCGTGTTGTGGACTGGGCAAGGCATGGTGGCCACCCGGGCTGTTGCGGACAAGGGGAGGGGCTGCGATGGGTTCCTCTCTTCCCAGCTTTGCTCTTCTACTCCGTCTTACCCCGGGAGGCTCTGACTCCTCTGGACCAAGAAGAGCAGGGAAGGAGGAGCAGTGGGGGAGGAGGGGATTCGTGCTGGATGCACACGCCTCCTGGAACAGGCCTCGGGCTCTCTGGGCTGGGGGGAGGCCCTGTCTCTGGGGATTCCTTCCTCCTTTCAGCTCTCCCAACAAGGAGGAAAGCTTTCTTAGGCTGGCTGGTGGCTGACTCCTTCCTAGGTAGCACCTCAGCTTCTCTCTGCTATGGTCTGTTTGCCACTCCAAGATGCCCTCATAGACAGCTCCTCGGATGCCAGACTCTTTGTCTCACGAGGCCCACCGTTGGCCCCTCAGAAGCATTTGGGCCTTATTTGCCC
The DNA here is from genome assembly GCF_000325575.1 of Pteropus alecto. Lineage (NCBI taxonomy): Eukaryota > Metazoa > Chordata > Mammalia > Chiroptera > Pteropodidae > Pteropus > Pteropus alecto. The sequence goes on from NW_006432945.1 coordinate 8,687,313, forward strand.
AGAGAATGAATTCCAAGGCAGCAGCTGCTCTGCCTTTGCTCTGCAGCCAGAGCCCCGAGCCAGCCCACTGCTCACGTTTTTCATTTTCCAGGCTGGAATTAGACACCGGCCTACTGGGTCCCCATGCATCAGGAGGCACACGTCAGGCTCTCCAAGGGTACACCATACCTGCTCTCCACGGGAGTGAGGTGAGAGGCAGGCCCCCCAGCCCTTCCCTTTCCGCCGGGGTAGAACTTACAGGCACTCACAGCTCTCTCCACAAACCGTCCCACATTTTCCCCAAGGCCTGAACTTTTTCTCTGTGGAACAGGCTTCAGGTCACCCTCACTGGTTCTCTACTTCCTCTCTGCAGTGTTTGCTTGGTCTGGAACCCCTCTGTACCTGAGATCTATCCCCTGGGCCTTGACAGAAGCCTCTTAGAGATAGAAAACACTCGACTGACATTATGAGGGACACTTCACTAATGTAGTAAATGTAGAAAAACCCAGCAAAGTATCTTGTGGTCCTGTCACCTACATCAACAAAGTGAGAGCCACGGTCAGAGGGAGACAAAAGCGAGTTCATCGAGATAACTCCCTCCTGTGGGAACATTTTCGTTGGGGTCTGCCCTGGTCCCTGTCCAGTAGGTACAGGACCAAGCTCTGTTGAAGGCTGGAGGGAGAGGGTGGGGTTTGCCATGGGTGCTGCCTCCCCGTCTGTGCCTCATTCCACAGCACAGAGGGGAGTCTGAGCCTGCCTCCTCATGTCACAGTGGCTGCATGTCCAGCCACGGAGACAGAAAGTCACAAGCCTCAGCGAACTGACCCTGACCAGGGTTTCATGAGCACCTTCTTGATAACTCGGGCTCCGAGGCTAGACTGTCTGAGTCTGAATTCCAGCTTTAACTCTTGTAAGTTGTGTGATCCTAGGACAAGTTATCTCCCTGTGTTTCTCATCTGTAAAACTAAAACGATAACAGAGCCGACTGCTTGGGGGCTTTTGTGAACATTAAGTTAACATGGAAGACGCTTGGCATGACCGAGGGCGCAGCAGGCACACAGTGTGCGCTGGCTGGTACCTTCTCGCACACCGAGATCACCAGGATTGAAGCCGGCACCTCCGTTCGGAGCTCACCTGCTTCTTGATTGAAGGCAAATGATGTGACAGGATGAAGGTCTCTTCCTACCCTGCTAAACCCTAAACTCCAAGCGCAGAGACTAGTGTCCCTCTAGGTCCCTGTTCTAGTCCCTAAATATTTATTAAAAGAACATTATATCTACAAACGGTTTCTGTTTTTGTTTTCCCCCATCCCCTCTTATAGATTAGGCACTTGGGTTGGATGGAGATGGAGGCGAGAACACCACAGCTTGGGCCCTTGAAGAAATGACCTCTTACAGGGACTTAACCCTTCGCAGCCCTTCACGAGGACGGGGAGATGGATCTCAGATACCGAAAGACTCGCCGAGCGAGTGGTGAAGAGACAAGGGGCCGCTTCCTCGGCAGTGGCGACGCCGAAAGGAAGAAAACACTTGGGAGGCAGGAACTTCGCAGAGCGATTCAGATGCCTCGGCTGGTGGGATGCCCGGCCATGCTGCGAGGCGGCGTATTGCTTTGCTAGGGCTTCCACAGCGAACATCGCACACTGCGGGGAGGTGGGGACGCGCCGAAACCACAGAAATTCACTTTCTCGCGGTTCCAGGGGCTGGAAGTCCAAGGTCCAGGTAGAGGCCGGCTTGCTTTCTTCTGCGGCCTCTCCCCTTGGTGTGCAGCAGGCCACCTTCGCCCTGCGAGGTCCCATGGTCTTTCCTCTATGCCTGCGCCTTCGGTGGTGTCTCTCCTTCTTCTTCTGAGGACATCGGTGAGGTTGACTTAGGGCCGGCCCTAACCGCTTGATTTTAACTTAATCATCTCTCTAAAGGCCTGTCTCCAAACACAGTCACATTCTGAGGTACTAGGGGTTAGGAGTTCCACGTATGAATTTCAGGAGGGTGTGGGACACAATGCGACCCGTTTCAACAGGTAGATGCTGTTATCTGTCGCTCTCTCCATTTACAGATGGAGAAACTGAAGCATTCCGAGCTTAAGCAACACAGCCAAGGTCATACCCGCTGCAGATGAGCCCTGGTGCTATAAATCTACATCTGGTGCTTTTAACCCCTGCTATGAGGGAGCCCACGCAGGGAGGGGAGCGAGGGCTGGGGCTACACTGCTCAGGGATGCATATTCACAGCAATGCAGGCAAGAGAGAGGTGGGGGGCGGGGGGAATGTGGGTCAATTTCCTGTCTTTTGCCCTCTCAGAAAATCTGGGCTCCTTGAGAAGCTGGAGGCCTGGTGGAAAGTGATCGTGGCTGAAAGACACACCGCAAAGCCCGCTGGAAATCGGATTAGCCAATTATCTGCCCAAGAAGCTCCCTGGCCACCGTTTCTCGGGTTTGTTTTGTATCCGCCCTGCCCTGCCCTTGGACTCACTCTCTACGAGGACGATCAGTCTGACCAGTTCTCTGCCTTCTCTCACAGCACGGCTCAGCCATCACCCTCTGAGCCCGTCATTTTTCCTGGGGAGGCTGAGTCACGGCCCCCTCCCCCAACCCGGTCCCCATCGCCTGCATCTGCCATGGGGTGAGCGCATCCATGCGATGCAGGCTCCAGGAAAGCCCTTCCAAAGGAGGAAGAAATAGCCCCGTCTCCCCAGGCACGCAGACCAGCTTCGCAGGCACCAAAGAGGGCAGCCACACCGTAGAAAAGAACGAGGGATTTGGATGGTGCCACCCCGAGACTGACACAGTTGCCTGCTCTGCGTGTGACCCTGGGGAAGGAACTGAGCCTCTCTTAGTCTGTTTTCTTACTAGCCCAAGGGGGATAATGATGCCTACGTTTCCAAGCAGGATGGCTGCCAGGATTAGAGAGGATGTGTGTAAAGTACCTGGGGCAGGAGCCGGTACTGTAGGTGCTCGAAAGCAGTGGCTGTGCGTATCAGAGACTCGGGCCCTGGTTTGCAGACATCACAGCGCTCAGTCTCCACACCTCTTCGGGGGGTCAGTAGAGCCCCTGGCAGAAGACAATCTATCGGGGGAGGTGAACGTAAGATGTGCTTGCAGAAAACCAAGACCTCTGTCAGCTAGAGGCAAAACAAGGTGCCTTTCCTTCAGGAGGGTGCTCTGCCCAGCCAGGGTCACTCCACGGTGCCCTATGAGATAAAAATAACAGGGATCACTCACTTGTCACACAGGCTTTTCCAAGCGACACTCAAAATGCAAACAAATTAGCTGGACTTTGAAATGGCAATAAAAAAAATATCCCAGAGTCTTTCAAAACCAAATCGACTGATCAGGCACCTTCAGCATGCCCTTTTGGAATTGATCCCGGGATGAGGATTATACTTTTGACTTTTATGGCCTTTGCAGAAACCCGGAAACGTATCCGATGCGGACATTGTCATTTAAGGCGCAGAGTATGTCAGTGGTTCTGCAATAGATTAAAATAGAGCTGGCCTTGAGCACAGAATAGCTGTGTGGAGGCTTGCTGAGGTATTAAGAAGATGATTTTTATCATACATTTTAAAAATGAAAACGTCAGGGTTTTCCAGTAACGTTGTATCAGGTCAGTTGTAAGCGATAAACAAGGATGATTTAAATCAGCAACTCCACAGGGCCAACTGGCAGCATGTCCCAGGCAATGGCAAGGAAGGGGTGAGCTGGGAGCTGGGAAGGGGCTTCTAGGACTTTATGTATCATAATCACATTCCAGTCACGAAAGCCCTGGAGACAGTAGCCTTCTGGGTCAGCGCAAAGGTCCCTGCGTCCCAGGGAGAGGCGACGTTGACTCCTGAGGAGTTAGGGTGGGAGGGCAAACAGGTTTGCTTTCCTGACTCAGGGGTGGCAGCTGCTACGATAAAGGGACGTCTAAGAGGAGAGACGGGATAGAGCCTGCGGGCAGCGAGGGGAGATGGGGGAGCCTTGCCCCTCCTGCTGGCAAATGGCCCTTTGCTGGCAGCTCTGCGGAGGGACTTGTCTCGGCCAGGAGGAAGCATTCTCACGCAGAGGGTGGCATCTGGGTCTGCTCTGCAGCCACAGAGACAATCTTGCTCTGTGGAGGGAGCAGCTGTCAGCCACCTGCTCACCAGCCTGGGTTAAACCCTCTCTTTTGAGCAGAAGCGGGGGAGCCTGGCCTCTTGAAATAAAGGCGTTCGTTGCCGCCTGCCCAGGCCATTAGCTTCTGGAGGTGAGCCGTGAATGGGTGCGGTGGCCCAGACGCCTGTCGTGTTCCCAGCCTGCCCCACCTAAAGTCCCATGCACAGGGCCCCCTCAGCAGCTGGCAGCTGTCCCGTCTTTTTGTCTCAGGAGCACCTGCCCCTGCTCCTACTTCCCTGCCACAAAGGGAAGTGTCTGTCCCACAGCCAGACAGACTAGCGGCAGTCTGGGCAGAGGCTGGCCACGCCAAGGTTGCTGCAGAGATCGAGGGCTGTGGCCTACTGCCCTTGTCCTTCTACTAGGACACGTGCAGCCTACCCCACAGGCTCGGAGTAGAGCCAGCCGCCTTTGGACTGTTTGTGCTTATGTGTGGGGGGCTGGGCAGGGATGGAGAAGCAGGAAGGTACTCTCTCTAAAGCTGTAGAAACCCCCTGTGTACACATCCACCACCAATCAGGAAAGAGAGGAAAGAAGCGGACTCGAGGTGAGGAAGGTCATGTTTTATAATCACAGAGAACTTGACGGGGGGCACTTAGTTCTTGATGGAGGGACTGCGGCCCTCCCTGAGACACTGGATGCCCGTGCTTACCGGCATTTTCCTGTTAGTCCCCACTGCAGCCATACAAAGCAAGCATCAGGATCCCACTTAATAGAGGCACATGAGGTTCTGGAGGGTTACGTGCCGTTTCCCCAGGTGAGCGGCAGGATGGGATTGCGGACTCCAGCAGCTGTGCCCTTAGCCCTGGCCTTCCACCTCTCCTGGGTCCGTGCTTTGCCTTCCTAAAGAAAAAGGCCTCTCTGGACCACCCATTCTATGAAAGAGCTAAGTCGTTCATTTAACTTTTCATCTGTTGTTCATTTTCTCTCTTTCTACCTGGAATATAAACTCTCAAAGGGCAAGAGCAAGTCTGATACTTCCTGGCAGCCAGCCCCTGCTGCCAGGCGCTGGGATGATACCTGACACCTGAGTGCTTCACGATGCCCTCAGGTAACGCTGGGCTGTCCTTCCTGTGTGACATGACAGCCCTGACCCTCTGTCTGCAGGGCTCCAATATTAGATGGCTTTTCCAGCTGGGGCCCAAAACCCAGTTTCCCTTAAAACTTTCAGCAAATTGCCAAGGTGAAGCCCTTGGTAAGGCAGGTCTGTGGCCTTGGGGAAAAGGGAGGCCTCTGTCCAGAGGAGCAAGATCTGTGCCCAGGGGCCTCTGGGGAGGGGTTTTAGAGGTCCGGCCATGGCTTAAATAGACACAGATCTGTGAGTCCTGCAGGCCTAAGGCCAGTGAACAGCTGGCCTGCCGAGAGCATATTTGCCTGGTGATTCTAGTTTTATTTGAATGCCCATCTGCCCCGTCACTGACATCACGGTGCAGCTGCATGTCTTGTTTTCCCTTCCTGTTGCCTGCGCCTGTGACTGGCCTTGCACTCAGGATGATTAAATGGCTCTGTGGGTGGCCTCACCCTGTAATGTGTGTGCCTGGGGAGGGGTTGGGGGTAGGCGAGACCAGAAACAACAGGGGAGGCTCTGGCACTGTGTGCAGGGAAGATGGGGCCAGGTGGAGGCAGAGTCCGGGAGAATCTCATCTGGTAGGGGGCTGGGGTGCCCTAGGAAGCCCAGACAGTTTTGCCACTTGTGTAACAGAGCGGTCAGCCCTAGGGATTGTCGTTTCATCCAGAACCAGGGCCAGAGTCCCTCCAACCCCTGGCGCGTGCCAGGCCCAGAGCAAGCCAAAGCACAGAGAGCAGATACAGAAAGTGCTCAGGCACCTTCAGTGGATGGATGTTGTCGTCGCAAGATAAGATGGTAAAACATGAAGGTTCCTCGTTTCTCTGATTACTCCTCGCTCCCCCTATTCCTCACTTTCCCCTCACTTCCTGTTTTTCGTAGCAGTCTGGATTCGAACCCCGGGTCTGGCTATTTACTAGCCGTGTGATCTCCAATAGTTACCTCAACCTCTCTGGGCCTCAGTTTTCTCATCTGTAACACTGGCCCAACATGTCCACTCCTAGACATAAATGTATGTATGTATGTACGTATATACATATATGTATGTGTGTGTGTATATATATATATAGATATATATATATATATAAATTTCAGAAACACACACGTGTTCTTGGCAGAACTGGGAGCAACAGCGAAGACTGAACACCACGTGAAAGGCCCTCGAAGGCAGGATGAATAAACTGTGGCGTGTTCACACAAGGGACTCTCACACAGCTGTGAAAAGGAGTGGGTCACAGTGATACCGTAGTAACGCTATGAACGCATCTTACCAAAATTATGTGGAGCTAAAAAAAAAAAAAGTCCTTTTATTAAAATGTAAGTATCATCAAAGTAAATGATATATTTTGGGATTTCTATATAGAGGCAATAAAACTAAAAAAGAGCAAGGAAGTGAGAGGGGTTGGGGTCGCCGTGGGGAAGGGGAGGGCAAGGAAGGAGCATGGGAGTGGATGTAAGTTACCCTCAGTGTTCTGGTTCTTGGGTTGGATTTAGGTTCAAAGGTGTCCATCGTATCACTAAAATAACGATTGAAAGAAAAATAAGCAAGACCCGAGCACGGACCAATAAGGATAGTATGAAATAAATCGAGGATTATAAAGATGAATTCAATTTTGTGCACTGAAGTCCATTAAAAAATACGATTGCAGAGATAGGAAGATTGCATTAAATGAGATAATGTTCATCACAACCTAATAATGTACTATCTGGCATCCAGTAGGGATTCAATAAATAGAGTTAATCTCTCTATTCTCCCAGCCATGGACCTTATCTTGTTCCCTATAAATCAGGATTCTTAGTGCTTTGATTCTTTAGGGCTGAATTCCAAATCCCTCATTAATTTCTTTCCACTGCCTTTCTCTCTCCCTCTCCTCTTCTCTCCCTCCCTAGAGCAAATAAAGCTTATCTATCTGGTGTCACAGAGCTATGGGGACCGTAAATATGAGAAGGTTTTGAGATTATTAAGTGCCTCTCCTGCACTCTATTGGTGGATGAAAAAGAGTAAGACAGAACTCCTGAGTCTGGGCAGCTTCTCAGATGAAATGGATGCAGGGTCATGCTGTTAGTGTGGGAGGAGAGTCTGATGGGATCTGTAATACTCTGGGAGGATGCTGGAGGAGGTGGTCTGGGCTCGCACCTGGAATGGCATCTGCGGCCGAATGGAAAGAACCCTAGACTTGGACTTGAAGCTATGAAACCTAGGGTAGAATCCTGACCTTCTCACCTGTCGGCTGTAGGTGGGCAAGTACTCAGCCTCACTGAATGAACCCTGCTTTCCTCATCTATACAGCACAACTCGGAACGTAAATCACACACACATACACACACACACACAGAACCAATGCCATGCCTGCCTGACATGTAGTAAACGTTCAAAGACTGTTTGCTGAATCTGAATTCCATATCCTCTCCAGACCCGAGGTGTCTCACTGGGAATTGGTATACTCATCCCAACTAGAGAGGCAATGGCTTAATCCATATTTGACAAGAAAGCATCACTTAGAGTTTCAATGCTGATAAACTGATGGGCTGGATGGGTGACATTTGTCTCGGAGTTGGAAGCTGTTCTGAGACCCACATCCATTGGAACGGGATGCCTGGAAAACATGTGACAGATCACAGATGCTGGTCCCTCTTCTGTCGACTTTTCTGTCAGCTAGGACCAGGGGAAGGAAAACCGAGCAGGCTCAGAAGGGAAAAGAAGTCCCTGAAAAGCAGATCGGGAGAACCCTAATTAATGGCGATGGAAGCTGGGAGGAAGGTTTGAGGGTGGTGGTGACTATGAGCCTTTTAAAAATTGTTAGGCTTGGCCTGAGAAAGTTACCTCCTTTTTTCCTCAAAAAAGTGACTTAGCCCAGTCCAGTTCAAAATTCGGTCTAGGTCTGTGAGACTGGAAGCCTGGGGAAACTCTGTTACTTATTTTCAAAACAGAGGTATAATGAACATCCATTATGTGCTGCCATGGTGCTAAGCTTTATGTATACTTAAAAAAAAAAATCGTAATATCTAACCATTGCAGTGTTTCCAAATATTCATTTTTCTAGATGAGAAACTGATGTGGGACAGTTTCTAAGATCGTATGGGGTTACCCCGCGATAAATAGTGAAAACGTGGGGGCAGATACCAGGAGTCCGGGCTGCCACAGACAGGAAGTGCGGGCATCCTGTGTCTTAGGTCACATCTGCTCGTCTAACTCAGAAGTGGGGGCGGTGTCTGCAGATCTTGGCCAGAACACAGTTATGAGACTTGAGAGGAAGGCCCTGGAGGCCCTCAGCTTCCCAGTTGGAAATATCTCCCGACACACAGCGAATCCTGCCACACCATTTGGAAAAGGAAGTGTGACTAATGTTGACTTGTCATCCCAGCCACATGTACACTTACCTGGGAAAAAGGACTGAAGGGATCCATCCTGATGAGGTTTTGAGCATCACTTGGAATCTGGGGGGCGGGAGGGCTCAAAAAAGGCCCTTCGGTTGCCCTTCTCATCCCTCTAAAGGGTCAGAGTCCTGTCCTATTTGAAAATCTAGCGGCCTCCCCACTTCCCCACACCCTTCTGAGTATTTGAAATTCTGGGGCATTTGCTTGTCTTGGTTG
>NW_006432945.1:8696110-8714234 GCF_000325575.1 Pteropus alecto
TTTTTTTTCTTTTTTGGCGATAAGGTATATGAAAGTGTTTTATAAATAGTAAAATGTTATATAAGTGTAAGGTGATGCTTTTCTTGCTGCTTCCTATGGAGCCTGCAGCAGGCAGAGGCCTCTGATCTCACTCCCACTGGGAGCCTTTCTCCTTTCAGAGGTGCCTGACCCAGATTTGAAGCTCGGAAATACATCTTATGTAAGATTTGGCCAAATTGAATAGAGACCCTCTTCACAGATCGAATTTGGTTAGATTGATCTCAATGAAAAATTCTTATTAAGTATTCACAATGTGCCCAGGCACTATGTGTAGCCGAGGAGATAAAGAAGAAGAATACGTAAGTGGTTTCTGCATGCAAGGAATTTACAGTTCAGTGGAGTGGCTTCAAAAAAAGTGGACAATTGTTTGTTCGATGACATTTTAGTTGAAACCCCAATACATAAAGTGAAGGGGCAGCTCTGATTGAGGTGGAGGTGGAAGGAGGCCAAGGAGGTGGATGGTCAGGGATCACATTGCCTGGACCTCACCTTTTCCTCTGGGGCTTCTGCAAGGGTTCACAGAGGCTGGTTTCAAAAACGACAATTTCCATAAGGCTTCTAGAAGAAAACTGGAGAATACTTTCATGGCTTGGAGATAGGCAGAGATTTCTTAGGACACAAAAAGCACTAAGCATCCAAGGAAAAAATTAAATTAGACTATATCAAAATGTAAAACTTCTGCTCATCAAACGACATTGTTGAAATAAATAGGGAAGCCAGACTGGGAGAAGATATTTCAGTACATATATCTGACAATAAACTTGTACCCAGAACATGTGAGGAACTCCTACAGTGCAATTAAAAAAAAAATTTTATTTAATGGTCAAAAGACTTACACAGATACTTCACAAAAGAATGTACTTTAATGGCCAATAAATTAAGTTAAAAAACTGGTCAGGACTATCCATCATTAGGGAAATGCAGATCAAATAGTTCGATGACAGTTTCTTTTGTAAATAGTGGTACCAGCATTTGAAACAGCCTTGTGTCTTTAACCATTCCACGGGTGCCCAAGTGCTTTTTTTAAAAATTTAGTTATAAAACGTTCTCTTATATCCCTTCTCTGTCTCAAAAAAAAAAATTTTTTTTTTTTATCCACAGCACGAAAGCCATGAAGATGCAGCAAGATTACCCATAGATGTCGATGTTTATATAACCCTTCACTCGTGGCCTCTGAGGCCTCTTTTCTAAGTCTGCAAATGACATACTGATATTTCTCTTTGCCAAGGAGCCACCTCTGGGTGGGCTGCAGTCAGCACCCTCTGTAAACATGCAAACCCACAGTACTATTAGCAAAGCATCAAAATGATTCTCTCCTGACCACAAATAGTGCACTTGTGAAGTACCAAGGACAACCCAAAGGAGTGCTAAGAGACCCCTGTTGAGAGCTCTAAGAGGCTCTTCTAGAAATAGGGTACATTCGGAAAAATTATCCCAAAACCCACAGCGAGGCTCCACTATACACTCACTAGAATGCGAAATGAAAAACCCCAATTATGACAAGGGTTGGCAAGCATGTGGAATGACTGGAATTCTTACACAGTGCTGGTGTGAAAGCAAATGGAACAAAAAGCACTTTGCAAAGCAGTTTGACAGTTTCTTATAAAGCTAAGTATATATCTGCCTTGTGGTCCAGCGACTCTACTCATAGGCCTGAAAACACATCCACAAAAAGACCTGTACTCAGATGTTTATAACAGCTGTATCCACAATAGGCAAAAACTTTAAAAAGCTCAAGTAAGTAGGATGATGGGTAAGGAAATCATGGGGAACTCATACCATGGAGCATGCTACTCAGAAATGAAGCGGAATGCACTGCTGGCCAATATAACAACGTGGATGGACCTCAAAAAACAGGCCATGTTAAAGAAGCCATACACAAAGCACCACATTCTGTATGATTCCATTTATGTGAATTAGTCTATCACAGACAGACTAATCTATGCTTTTAAAAAAAGAATTAGAACAGTGCGCGCCTGGTTGGGGATGGGATGAAATGGTAGCAGGAAACTGGGAAGGGACACAAGAGAACTATCTGGGGTGACCAGAATATTCCAGATCTTAATAGTGATGTGGGTTACATTGCTGAGTCAAAACTCCCTGAACTAAAACAGTTGAGACCTGTGTATTTTGCTGTTTGTAAATTATATCTCAATAAAAAAATGTTAGGCAAAGAAATCACAAATTTCCAAGTTCGAGAAGACAGCGTAAAGACTTTTCTGTACCCGTCTCTTAAGAACGACTCACAAACCAGTAGGAGAACAAGAAACAGCAAGTAAGCGTTACCTCAATGAAGCGAGGTAACATCTGTAACCCACACTAGTACACGGAGACAGAGAGCAGACGGAGGAATGACATGTGACTTAACGGAGACGAAAGCCTAACCTGAGCCCAGGGGTGAAGGGGTAGAGGGTTGGTTGATTGACAAGGGGCAAGTTCATTTGCCTGCAGAATCCCAGAAAGGCTCCGGCACTAGAGGAGTTAGCAGGAAGGTTGGGGGCAGGGAGGCGCCTGAGCAGAAAGACTGTGTGACGGCCTGCCGAGAAGGCTTCGCTTAGTCCTCTCCTCTACTTCCCTAAGACACCACCACTATGAACCCACAGACTCCTCCTCCTTTCACTTTTCTGCAACCCTGAACCCTTCTCAAGGCTTAGGGTCCGAGAAATCTGAAACCAGGAAGATCTGCAGGCTGCTTCTGTTTCCCTGTTTCCATCACACTTCCCTGACAAAAGAAGGTACAGAGTCAGTTATTTGCCTGAGAGGAAGGAAAAGAGAAAATTTTAGGTAGGAGGGGAAAAAAACCCAGGTTAACATTGCCAAATATCATCTGGCTACTTACACTTGCACGCGCATCATACGCGTTCTGATATTATATGCAGTGGAAATACTTATGCATTATTTCCTCTATCAATGGATCTGTGAGGTGGTGCAGACTCTATTATCCCCCATCTAACTGATAGGGAAACTGAGACACAGAAGGGTTACTTGACCTGTCCAAGGTCACCCAACATGTTACTGTCTACTCAGAACAAGGGCCCTGGTCCTTGGCCCCATGGTCAGCTGTATCTCTGATCGTTGCCTCTATGGAGTATTTGAATTGTAGCATTGAAAGGTGCTTCTACCTGCTGATGGGTGATTCTTCAGCCACACCTACCCAGGGGAACACAAGGGACACACCCCATAATTCCATGACTCACCTCCACAGCAGAGTCCCCAAAAGCTTGTCTTTTGTTCTCTCATCCCCAAATTGTTCTACCTAGCATACAATGGCAGGAAAGGACATAGTCAGTGGACGGCAAAGGCCTGGTTCGTATCTCGTTTGACCATCTCCTCCTCCATCTCACCTTTGCCTTGGTGGCTACTGCCACTCCTTTGTCACCTTCCTGTTGCTATGGCTACTGGTCCTCTCCACCTTCCCCTCCGACATCCTCCCGCTGCAGTCTCTGCAATTCAAGCTTGAATGAGCCCCAGCCAGGTGCCCTGGCCTTCCCCCATGGCCCAGAACCTCAGCCTCATCCGTCCAACCTTTCGTCCCAACCCACAGTCCACCTCTGTCCCAGGAAGCCAAGCTCTGCCCTGGGCCCGGATCCAGATTACATATCAGTGCAACCCCAGGGACTTCTCTGGGTTTTTCCAGCTTCAGGCTTACCAAATGTCTCCAGACCAAGGAATATGGTCAGATCTTTTTTTTGCTGCCTGTACCAGAGTGAGGATTGGGGTGGCCCCCTCTATTACTAAAGAAATTTTGGTGTGCATCCTAAGTTCGACTCAAACCAGCATGAGTAAAAGGAGGGGGAGGGTTGGCCAGAGGACTGAGATATCCCACGGACGGGAACAGAAACAGTGAGCAGAGCCCTACGGAACCCAGAAGCCCCATCTCCCGTCCTCTCTGTTTCTCTCTGTGCACCTGCTGCGCCCTCCCCTCTTCTTACAGACTGTTTTTCTGTTTCCCAGTTCCCATAGCAAGAAAAGGTCAGTAGCTCCCATGTTTACATATGAGTCCTAACGCAATGATCTTGAGAGCTAGACTTCTCTATCTCTCAGTCTTAGGTCCAAAGTTCCCAGGTAGCCGACCGACCGCCCAGCTTGGTGCGGGTGTACTCCTTGGGTCAAGGACACAGCAGAACACGGCAGCTTCTTTTGCAACTGTGTGGAGGTAGGAGGGGAAGAGAAACTCCCAGAGAAGAAGGTATTGAGGCTGCGATCAGAAAGGTGTCTCCCAGACCCTCCCACAGAGCACATATTGAAAGCCACTCCCTCTAAGAAACTGTCCCCCCATTCTGTATCCAGCCATGGAGACACCATTGCTGGTAAGATGCTTATTTATGTGCGAGTCTTTTCCCAACTCCCTACCCCATCCTTCAGCTTCTAGAGGACAGGGGCAGGCTTAAATTCTTTGTACCCTCCACTGCTTATCCAGTGCCTGCACCCAGCAGATTCACCTGCTGGCTGCTGGAGGACTATAATACATGTACCAAGAACTGTTCTGATCCCTTTACACGTTAACTCATTTAATCCTTGAAATAACTGTGTCAGGTAGGAACAGTTGAGGAGACCGAGGATGGCAGGTACCTTGTACCAAATGACACAGCTGGTAGAGCCAGGAATAGAACTCAGGCAGTATGGTGCCCAAGGCATGACTTCTAACCAGCAGACCTACCACGTCCCTGAGGGTATTCTGTGAGTTTCTACCTTACTTCTCAGGGTTTCCAAGTGAGCCACATCTGATCATGCCACAGTGTCTCTGAATAAGGAGCGGAAGTCAGGGATCTTGGCTCTCCTTTCTTAGGCGGAATTGGCTTTTCTCTCTTACCTGTGCACAGGTAGCACCTGTAACTCTTTCCTATACTGACTTCTTTATGTGTCTGTTTCACAGACATGACCAATGGGGTTTGTGTTTAATAATTACTTGATATACATTTATTTCACATAAAATTATTGCTGGGAAGTTAGTTGTAAGTTATATATGTAGAAAAGTTATAATCAAAATTAGCTCTCATTCTCCTCCCCTCTGGCCTAACTCCCCTTCCACAGAGAAAACCACTGTCGACTCAGTGTTAAGTTATTCATTTCCTCCTATATTTCTAACTCACGAAGTGTGCTGCTTGCTCTCGATTCAATTTTAGACATTCGTGATAGACTTCCTTTATGGTAAAAGGATTTTAAACTCACGTAATTTCCCCTCGTCTCTTCTTCTAATCCTCCCCAGTTTCTGGTTAGCAATGTTTTTGTTATCATGATTGTATAAACATTGTTGACTATTAAGCCAATTAATGTATTTGAATGACATATGCATTCTTGCACTTTTTTTTGTTTGTTTTTCCTGGGGTTCATAATTGCCTCTAATTTTCATTTCTTTAGTTTTCTAGACACCTGACTAAAGTCCTCCCACATGCTCCCACAGCTCTGTAAAACCTGGAAATTACATTTCCAAGCTGGCGAGCCTGTCAGCTAATCCGCCCCTCGCCTGGCCCCACCACCCCAGATGCCTCCTGGAGCCCTCCGAACCCCTCATTAGGGACCCTCTCTCTGTCTGCTGACCTCCTGAGAATTTCTTTCACTCTCATCCTCTTTTCTTTTCTTTTCTCTTCTTCCTTCCTTCCTTCCTTCCTTCCTTCCTTCCTTCCTTCCTTCCTTCCTTCCTTGCTTCTTCCTTCCTTCCTTCCTTCCTTCCTTCCTTCTTTCCTTCCTTCCTTCCTTCCCTCCTTCCTTTTTTCCTTTTCTTTCTTTCTTTCAACAGAGAATATTTTCCAGTAGTAGCTTTCTATGCTGGGTACATGGAAGATTGTTTTTTTATTTGCTTTTTTAAGATTTTTTTCTGACTGAAAATCTCATGCTCCGCTCACTCTTGATTCGGGTGGTATGGAATTCCAGGTTGAAAATATTTCCCACTCAGAACTTTGAAGGCATTGCTACTGTTTTCCGTTTTTCATGTTGCTCCTAAGGAGAGTAATGTCGTTCTGATTCCCGTTCATGGTTTGTGGTCTGTCCCCCATTCTTCCTCACCCTGGTCTCTAATCTTTTAGGATCTCCTTTCTGTGCCAGGTTCTGAATTGACAGTGATATGGGCTTTTTACATGTAATGTGAGTGCTTGGCAGGCCTTGTCAGTGTTGAGACTGATGCTTCATTCTAGAGATCATTTGTTTATATTCTTTTGATAATTTCTTCTCCACTGTTTTCTCTGTTCTGTTTTTTTTTTCTTCTGGCAATCCTATTAGAAAAGAGACTCCTTTATCCTCGAATTTTCTCCTTAATTTTTTCCTATTGCCCTTTCTTAAAAAAAAGTTTTTTTCCTACTTTCTGGGCGATTTCCTCAACATTATCTTTGAATCCTTCTGTTAGTGCTTTTGCTTTTGTTTTGCTCTCATATTTTTAATTTATCGGAGCTTGTTCTTTTTTGATTATTCATTAGAAAATGAAATTTTGTTCTTATTTCACAGATGTTATATTTTCTTCTACTTCTCTGAGAATAATGTTGGGTTTTTTGTTGTTATTGTTGCTATTTACTTTTCTGTCCCTTACATTGTTTCTGTTTTTATTATTTGTTTTACTCTTTCATGTTTGAGGCTTTCCTATTAGGGCTGGACTTGAGGGTGTTATAGATAATTTTTGTGGCTGTCCCAACGGAAACCTGAGTGGACAGAGACCAAAGACCAGAGAGTCACTCATTCCCATTACTCAGTGCCTTGGTGTTGTATAAAGCCTCGTAATCCTAGTATACTTTCACGGAGAGGTACGTTGGGAGGGTCTGATTTCGTGTTCCGTTTTGTGTTTTGCCTCTCCAGCAGTCTGCAGAATGGTTGCTCAAACTAAGAAATTAGATTAGGCTATAGGAAATAAAGAAAAATTTCGGAACTTTGAACTGGAATTCATAGCTGGTATGTGTATTTTTTCATTTAAACTAATGCCAGGTTGACCAAATAATAATGACATAAAATCAATTCCCGGGCCCCTAATGCAGGAGTTCTGGAGAAGTTTTGTAGGTTCCCGGGCTGTTTTCGGTCTCTGCGCTGTAAGTCTAGCCTGCATCCATCATTAGAGGAGACTGAAGAATGATTCTTTCCTGTATCATCCCACTCAGACATCATCAGGGGTCACCAACCCTCCAATGAGGATGTCAGATAAATGCAGCTGAAATTGCTGACATTCCTGGAGAGAATTTCAGTCCTTCAGCTCAGAGATCACACGTGCGTGTGCACCCACGTACATGTGCATGCACGCGTGGACTGGGTTCCTAAGTCAAGTAATCAGGAGAGAAATGAGGAGAGATGGGAGAACCAAGTTCATATCCAAGCTGAGTCTGGCCCAGGGGTCTCTACGATCCCACAGTCCCAAACAGGTACCTGGGGCAGCTGGGAGCCAGTTCTGCTTCTGATAGTCTATTAGTTCCAGAAAGGCAGGGTGGAGGGGAGAGATGGTGTCAGGGCATGAAGGCACACAGGAAGGTGGCCATAGGGACTGGATCGAGCACTGGCGACTGGCGAGAAGCAGTTCTCCCTCCCTTCCTCTGTCTCCCGGGTGCTGAGGCAACGTGTCACCATATTTTCTGCAATTCTGCTAAGTAGTGTCCCAGCAAAGTGAAAGACAAATCTCTAGAGGTTCGCATGTTTGAGTCACACCTAACACGGCAGCTGTGTGGGACAAGGGGAAATAATCCAGCAGCAGCCACTGAGTCTTGTAGCCATTTTGCTTGTCTTGTTGTCCAGGCCCTAGGGGAAGTGTGAATGATGCAGTGCCAACCTTCCTCGCTAGGAATGACTCAGGCACTGACACTTTGAGAAAACAGAAACCTGGTCCGGGAAAGGGCACTTAGCAAGCAGTAGAAGCAACCTTTTCATCATACCCGTAGGTGAGATGCTGTTCTCCTAATAGAGGCATGCAGACTGCATCCTAATAATACTATGTGCTCATCCCAAAGAGCCTTAACCAGAGATCCTCATTAAAATCTCATCAAAGCCTCACGAAATATACAAAAGAGACTATGCTCTGTATTTCGAAAAGAAAAAATGAGTCCCGAATGGCTGGCTGGGTGGCCCATAATTAATCAGTAACGGAAAGGCCCCGAAATCCATATTCATTCTCACTGCTTCTCTCTCTCTTTATCTGTCTATTCCCTTTGACCAAATGACCCATTTAAAAGTGCTGATTTATTACTAGACCACTAAATACAGACATGTAATCTGAGGGAAAAAGAAAAACAAGGAGAAAAAAAATCCAATTTACAACATGAGTGTCTTAGGTGATGATCCTTCTTGTCAAGCAGCAATTTTTCACTTTATCATTCCTCTGGGGAGTCCATTAATGGTGAGAGTCCCTGGTACGTTCAAATGTCGGCATGTGGATCTTTGCTTGCCAGGAAAAGTAGGGAAGGCAGGGGGTGATGCAACATTAAGCTGAAGTACCACTTTGTCAGTGAGCTTTGAAGTGCCGTTGGAGATTAACAACGATTTCTGAAATGATGGTGTAAGTCAATGAGTATAAAAAATTGATTCACAAAAATGCAACTCACATGCAGCTTCGGGAGCCACATGCATTTTATGAAAGCGAGCCCTGCCTATGGCAGCGTAAACTCAGCAGTATAGAACCATAGAGGGGCTTTCTAGAGGCCTGGTGGGCTAAACTCGGAGGGCTGGAGGGGTCTGCCTTGACGAAAAGGAACCAGAGACCTCTGCCAAATGCCCTCATAGAGCTATCGGGGAGGCTGGGACAGCTGTAGTCCTGGGGTATTGATAGGGGCTGTAGTGCTGGCAGGTAAAGGGCTTTGGCCCTAAATCCAGATGGAGTTTACTGTCTCCCCACTACCCCTATGTATCATGGCTGGGATTTGGAAGTGGGGATCACTGTGGTGCTGAAAATTTGTCTGAATGTCAACCCACTTAGGAGGCAGCCTCAGATCATCACAAACTTGCGTTCAAATTTGTGCTCAGCAATTCTCTAGTTTGGAGGGCCTGGGAGAGATCTGTAATCTCTCTAAGCTTTTGAAATTCTGCATCAGAAAATGGAGAGAGTAATTAACTACCTTGCAAGGAGGTAGAAAGCCTTAGAGATGGTGTCTGTGAAGGATTTGTGAGTAATAGGCACTCAGAATTAGCAACTATTATTTTTATTGAAAAAAGAGGCTGAAATCTCATCGGGGGACAGAGAAAGGCTGCATCAGCCAAACTGGGTTGGGGGCGGGGGGTGGGCGGGTGGAAGTAGGCACTTCAATAAAGAGTAGATGGATAGTCACTGCCCCTCCCCCCTCCCCACCCTGCCTCAGGTCTGCGTGTCTCCATATTCCTCAGTGCGGTGACCAGGGCCATCAGCTGCCTCTGTCTGCCCAGAACAGCTTGGGACTTTGCATCAGAAGCAGCAGGGCGCCAATTAGGAGAAACCCATCTGGGACTTTGAGTCAGAAGCTGGTGATACAAAGCCATGGGGTGGTGGAGAATCCACTTCGGGGTTAGCGGCGGCGTTGGCATCCGGTTTCCAGGGCAGCAGAGCCACAGGGGTGTCTGGGGAGTTGCAGCGCTGGCTGTGGAGCTGGCTGAGGCCGCTGGCTGAGGCCCTGGCACCTGTCGGCTCCTCATCAGAGCGGTTTTGTGGAGGGATTTTCGGCTGCTGAGCTTCCCTTTGTTCTTTTCTGTATTCTGAGACTTCCTGAAAGTTCTGTGGGCTACCCAAAACTCCCGACAGTATATATTTTTTTCTCTTTCGGTCAGAGAAAGTCTATTTCTGTGCTTAGCGACAGGAACCTTTCCAACCACCTCACTGAAAGTAGTTCCCCTCTGACTTTCTATTTCCTGTATTGTATTAATCACTTTTGGCAATCGTTTTACCAATTTGGTACTTGTTCATCATCTTCCCTCCCCAAATGTAGAGTAACAGCCACTTTTCAGGATTTTATGATCTTTGTCCCTTTACCTCAACCATCACGCTCCAGGAGGACCCTGTCGCTAGGTAAGGCTGAACGTTTGCCACATTGGAATCTGGGATCTGCCGGGCCACAGAACCAAGGACCCAGTCTTCAAGGTGGCTCTCCACTTTAGAGCACTTGATGTCGCCCCTTTCCGTTACATAAGCACTCCAAAGTCAGCGCTTGGAGCCTGGGAAATCAAGCTTCTCTGAAACCACTGAGTCACGGAACACCATCCTCCACCCCAAGGCCTCTTCCTGTGTTTCCCCGGCCTGCTGGGGTCAGTGGGCCCGCTGGGGTCACTGGACCCACCACTGCTTTCCAGGAAGAGCTGCTCCTTCGGGGAGCTGCAGGCCTTGGAGCGGAGAGGGACATCAGGACGTAGCATCTCACCCGGATGGGGCTGGGGCGGGGCGGCCAGCCAAAATATCACATTCCTGGATGGCCGCTTCTCTTTGGAATCGATGTGCTGCTTTTTCCACCGCCTGGGCTTTCCTGGTGCAGCGGGCTGGGGGGCCACGTGAGTCAATGGTTTCTGTGAGTGTCAGCCAACTGATGGTGCAACCAAGCCTGGGGCCGTGAGTCCAGACGTTCACTGCTCTATTTTAAGATTCCCGGTGCTGTTTCCCAGCAGTTGACACTTGGTCAGAGGGAAGGGAAAACGGGGAGGGACAGGGGTGGGAGAAAATGAGGCCAGAGCGGCAGGAGCTCATTACTTCCAGCTGGGTGGAAATTCCCACCCTTCATGGGAGGAGGTGTGGGTACCGCCCCCCAGCCCTGAACCCAGTGACTCAGAATTCCTCACTGGTCATGAACAGGACAAAGTCTTGCTCATTTCTGAAATAAAAATGAGGCTAGCACACATTATTTGTATAAATCTTAGACTTCTCAGAGCTTACTCACACACTTTCCCTCCATTTGTTGGGTCAGACAGACTGTATTCCTCCTTGTTTGCAAGTGGGGAAACCGAGACAGAGAGGTTGGTGATTGCCCATGATCGCACAGCTGGTTGGTCATAGACCCGGTCACAGAGGCTAGATCTGAGTTTTAAACTACGTTCTGTTGTTCAGTACGTAGCCACTTATTACCTTTCCCGCAATCCATGGGTGCCTTTCCTGGGCTCCTGAGCATGTCTTATGGAGAATGAAGCATAGTGGCTGGTGTTTGGTGACTCCTGTGACTTCCTGTTCCTATGGCGTCTTGTTCCTCAAGTTCGACTTCACAAGGGGACATTCATTCATGCAAATAAACAGTTATCGAGTGCCTACTGCGTGCGGCTAATGTGCTTCTGCAGGTTCACCGCGTGTGAAAGAGAGAGTTGGTAGACACAAAATTACAGTAAAACTTAGTAAAGTGCTGCGTTGTTGGGGAGGGGTAATCCACTTTGTCGGGGGCAATGAGGAAACTATGACAGATGAGGTGATTTCCACCCCCCCACCCCCAGATTTTAACTGTAAAAACTTTTCAAGCAGAGAAGAGATGAAAGATAATTACAACCACCATCTAGATTCAACCATTGCTATATTATCTTTCTCTCTCTTGATACAAAGACAGCTGGATGTCAATATATAGATATATGTACATTTATGTAGACAGACAGCTGAATCACTTGAAAGTAAGTGAGGGATGTCGGACATTCACTCCTAAACATTTCAGAATGCATTTCAACAAATAAGGAACTTCAAAGAGGTGAATTTTGAATTGGGTCTTGTCAGATGAATAGGAGTTCGTCGGACAAAAGAGGAATGCCATTCTGGTTGGTGACAGTGACGATGTAGGCCAAAGCAAATGGGTAAACAACACGGAGTATCTGGGGGGAAGGCTGATGAGCATACCAGAGCTAAGGAGTTGGGGAGCAACTGGTTGGAAGTAGACTGTGAGGAAAGGGAACGCCCACATAAGTAGTTTTGGTATGACAATTGGAGAAATGAGACCGAAGGCTTTCAGAGGGTGATGACGTGCTCTGATTTATCTCTATCTGGCACCAGGATATGATGGAAAAGAAGGAGGTGACAGAGAAGATGGGCTAGGGTGTGAGAGGCGAGGACGATGGCTATGACGATGGAGGGGGAAGACTCCAGGGAGCAGATCAGAGTCGATTGGACTTGGAGGCTGTTTGGAAATAGGAGGAACGGAAGTGAGGAATCATTGACGGTGAGTGAGATTTCTTCCAGAAGCAACCGGATTGATGTTTTGCTGCCATTAATTAATGCCATCGATCTAGTTAAGTGCGGTGGCTCAGACAAGTTACTGAATTCATTTTGGCCAAGTATGAAAACACCTAATAGTGGAAAGATGGGTCTTGAACTCTAGCAGGGGCCAGAGAGATAGATTTGGGGGGTCATCAGCATACAGACAGTGGTTGAAGCAGAAGCATCTGACACTGGTAGAGAAGAGAGGGAGGTCAAGGCCACAGCCCTGGGCAGCACTATGTCAAATGGACAGACGGAAAGCCAAGAGGAGCCGCAGCGGAGGTGGGAGGAGAGCCAGAGTGTGGTGGGCCTGCCTGGCAGGTTCACGGTGAGCATTAAATGAGCTCACACGCGTGGAATCCCAAACTCCAGGCTTGGACTCGGTAGTTGCCGGATAAGTGAAAGCACCATTCTCAGAGTGGAGGGACATTTCCTCATGACCAATGTGGGCCCCAGGGTCGACAGCTGCTGAGAAAGACAGGGCTGGCCCTCCATAAACTGCACCTTGGAAGCTGATAATCCTTGTCCTGTGCTCCCTCTGCCTCTCCCCGGGAAGCAAAGACCAGGTTAAACTATCAGAGAAGGTAAACCTTCATCTCGAATCCTCTTGGAGCTGGGGATGTGAGTGTTTTGGAATCCAAGGCAGGAAAGAGCTTTCTGCAACTCTGGACGGGGCAAGGGGCTGGGGCAGTCTGCAGAGTGAGTGGTTAACTGCACACTGCTCCTCTGCCTTCTGTCTCTGCCTTCATTAACTTCTCTATGCCTCAGTTTCCCCACCTGTAAAACAACAACAGTAAGAGTACCTTCTCCGGAGGTTAGCTTAAGGATTAAATGGGATGAGAACTGTAATAACCAGACATGGAGAACACAGAGACGCTCACTAAATGTAACATTGCAATTACGGCAGCCAGGGCTCGGGAAGCCTGGGGAATTGGAACCTGCAGGTCCCTCTGTGACCGCACTTGGAGCTGCAGAGCCAGACAGCTGGTGGAGAAGGAGTGGCTCACTGGGGCTCGGTCACACAGCTCACCGCGTGTCTCCCTGTGTGGGGCCCATTAAGGAGAGTGTGTTTCTTTCTCTGCAAAACATCATGCATCCCCCGCTGCGCTCCTCCCTCTGTCCACCTGGGCCTGTTTCTAGGACAGCTGCTGTGTCAGGGGCTGATGGCCCGCGAAAGGCCCACCTGTTCCCATCGCTGCCCCCTGCCCTCCTCCCTCCCACCCAGCTCCGCCAGCCCCAGCCTCCAGCTGCTCACACATCAAACCACGTTTCTCCCTCTGCTCAGGTGTCGCGGGCACACTCACAGAGGCACGTTTCCTCACAACTCGTCGAGGGGCGCACGCAGCTGGTGTCGGGGCTTTGTAGAGCCTTCCCTATTTTCCTCTGTGCCTGTGTCAGCCCTCCCCACTCCCACACCCCGCTCGCTCTGTTCAAATGGGAGTTCACAGATGGTGACTCAAGGGAGGGGGCGACAGCCACCCTGAGGGCGGGTCCCCAACTCCCAAGCGATGGCAACAGCCCCTCCTGTAGCTCCCACCGACATCTCCGCACGTGCAGGTGATGCTCACTCGCTGGGGCTTGCTGCTCGTGCTGTCCATGGATCTCAGCCGCGGCCGGTGGAGGCACCGAGCCATCCCTAACTGAGGCGGCGTGGAGAAAGGGCCTGAAGTACAGCCAGGGCACAGCAAGAGACCTGCTCTGAGGCAAGAGGATGGGGCACTGAGTAGCCCTGGGTTTGGACCTGCTAGGCAGAACCGGGTCCAGTCCTGGTGCCTCCAGGTACCGGGTGTGTCACTGTGGGTAGATTGGTTACCACAATGCTGTCTGGTTCCCCGTCTGCAGAGCTGGTGTCTGGAGGGCAGCCCAGCGTGGGACCATGGCAGGCCCCGCAAATGGCAGTTTCCCTTCTGCTGAGGCTGGGTCTAGAGCAGGGCCATGTGTCAGCCAGCTACAGTGGCCGCAATCTGTTGTTACCACCAGACACAGACTCGGGTCTGGCCCTCAGCTTCTTCTTAGCACGGGTGTCTGTGGAGTCCCTGGGAGAGGGGGAGGGGCTTTCCTCAGTGAGACCTTCAGAGGGAGGGACGAGGTGGCACAGGGTCTGTGCGTTTGATGCCCTGTTTCCAACTCTGCAACCACTGACATCTGCCAACAGCTGCTGAGAAACAGCTCGAGTTTCAGACCGCCCCCCACCCCGACTTTGTGGCCTCCATTAGGTTCCCCCATTGTCTCTTCCCGGAGAAAGGGTGCGCATCTGGTACGCAGTAGCTGCTGAGTTTCTGGTTCCGGACTCAGAAGGTGCTAACTCCGCAGCCTGATAAATGACAGGAAATTGGAATTATAAACATCACCTTTCGGTCATTTGCAAATCCCAGGCCTCGCCTGTTTTCCTCTCATCTTTCATTCGAACTGGTTTTTCAGGGCCTTTCTCAACGATTCGATGAGAAAAATCCAGATTTTGATAAACTTTGTTAGAAATCTTAGCGAGTGGCAATGAGACACTCCCAGCGAAATGACATTTATGACAAAGCGAAGAAAGGGATGGGGAGGGAGGGCGAGAAGGAGGAAGACATTTAGGAACCCGGGCTCTTAGGTAATTCTCCTATTTTGGAATTGGCAGAGTTAGGGGCTCATTTACTGCCATCGATTTAATTGGTATTTTAGGGACTGAATCAATACGGTGGCAGGAGTGTTTGCGGGTGACAGCTGAGGCATCAAAGGGTGGGGAGAGGGCCAGGACAGGCATGCTGCAGGGACCCCGGGCACTGGCAGGCAGGGAGTCTGAGACAGGCGGACAGTCCGGTGGGGGTGAGGGGTAAGGCAAGCCCACGTGTGTGCAACGGAACACAAAAACCAAGCTTAGGGCCTGTGGAGGGCCACAGCCGGCCTGCCACAGCCGGCCAAGAGCATGAACACCAGAGGCTCCCAGACCCCCAGGAGGATGTCAGGGAGCAAAGTCTCCAGGGCCCAGCACATCCCAAGGGCTTTGGGAGCTGAAGCCTGCCTTCCTGGGAATCTGCCCCTGGGCTCTCCCCAGGGAAGACCAGGCGGGAACAGGTCCTCCACGAGTGACTGGCGGGGGATGGGAAAGCACAGTGCCACAGGGTGGCAGGGCAAACTCAGGGGCGGCTGACCTCTGAGTTTTCCTGTCAAGAGAAATAAAAGCCCAGATATTAACCGAGGGAATTTCGAAGACGAGGGGACTCTCGGCAACCACGCTCGGGAACTGTATCCACAAGGGACCGAAGAGGCAGAAAAGTCCAGAGCCTGTAATGACATACAGCTAAGGGCCAAGACAGAAAGGGGAAAATGTGAATGGCGAGAGAGGAATGGGGTGAGGAAAGAAGAAGGCTCGGGAGAGGAGACGGGAAGGAGAAGGATGAGCTGCCGCATCCCATGAATATCTCCCAGCCTATGCTTCATTTTGCTCACTATGCTTCTCATAGTGAGTGAGCAAACTCTGAGTTCTAAAAAATGCTGACGGGATGTATGCTTAGAAACACAGGCTCTGGAGTTGGACCATCTGAGATCAAAATTCAACTCGACCACCTTACTAGCTGTGTGACCATAGGCGAGTTACTTAACCAATTTTAGTCAAATGTAAAATGAGAATGAGAAAGGGCCCACCTTATGGGGTAATTGTGAGAATTTAAAGATAATTTCAGAGAAAGCTCATGGAACAGAGTCTGGCACATAGTAAGTGTTCATTAAATGTTAGTTCTTATGATTTGTGTTGAAACAGAAGCCATCCAGCCAGCCAACATTTATAGACTATACACTGAACTGGGCATGGTGCGAGGGGCTGAAGATAAAGAGATGACCAAGGCAGTGGCCCCAGCCCTCCAGGAGCTCAGGGAGGAAGTAGACTGGGATCAGGGGTGAGAAAGCACTTGACCTAGGCCTCAAAAATAAGTATAAAAGGCAAGAAGAATCAACACCAGTCCTATGGTTCTAGGACTCAGATAGTGGCATCTTTGCTAGGGGGTATCGTGGAGGTTTCTAGAGTGATGGAAGTATTCTGTAGGTTGTTGGGTATTGGTTACATGAGTGTATCCATTTCTCAAAACTTGAGATCTATGCA
This sequence comes from Pteropus alecto, assembly GCF_000325575.1. NCBI lineage: Eukaryota > Metazoa > Chordata > Mammalia > Chiroptera > Pteropodidae > Pteropus > Pteropus alecto. The sequence goes on from NW_006432945.1 coordinate 8,712,319, forward strand.
TTTTATTACATGTAAATTATATCTCAATATCTATAAATAAAATGAGTCTATTGAAAAATATCTTTTAAAATGAGTTGGGAGGGGAGGGGCCTTCAGAGGTTTGTAGGCACAGGCACCGTGGCGCCTGTGGTAAACTGCTAACTGCTGAGTTTGGCTGCATTTTAGGGTATGAGATGAAAGATGTAACATCAGGTGGTTAGAGCCTTATATGACCTACAGAGTTGCCCAGACATGATCCAGACACGGGCACCACTGAAGAGTTTCGGCCTCCTCCCGGTCGCCGAGACTGTCCTGCCTTGGAGGCTAGGGGTCCATCACTCTGGTTGAGTAGAGAGAAGCAGGTCTCCCATACTCCCATCCCTCAAAACTCAGCCCAGGGGTGGGGGCGGGAGAGAGGGAGGGAGGGAGGGAGGGAGAGAGCGAGAGAAGAGGAGGAAGAACCAGACAGGAATAGTGTCTTTATCAAAGCCAGCTGCACGCAGTGCCCTAAAGGCTAACCAGGGAAAACGTCATTTCCTACACCCAGGCTGAATGAACTCAGCCAACTTCCCCTGCCCAGGAGCAGGGGGGGGCACCCAGAGTTTGGTCACAACCCGACAGGAAAGCGGCCCCCAGGGACTGTCTACTTCGTGTCTGCAGGCGGTGATCGCTCCCCCCTCTTTCTGCCCTCTCAGGATACGTGCTGCCCTTGCCGTTTTGATGTTTCTAAATCTTGAAGTGGCATCCAGTTGTGTACCCCGCAAGCCTAAGTACCTCTGCCTGTGTGTCGGGAATTCCTAAATCTTGCCACGCCTTTGCTGGACCCCCCAAATTAAAGCAGGCTCTTCGTAGCTGTTTCTCCCACTTGAAGCATGCTCCCTCCTGTGGGTCCAGCAGAGCCCGGCTGTCTTCCACGGCATTCAAACCCTCTCCATCCTTTTTCAACACCTCCGACCCTGCTGATCTCTCCTTTCCCCCGGACATCTGCTGCAGTGCCAGGTGATGGATGGTCCCCCGCCCCGTGACTTCTGTTTCCTCAGCTGGATTATAAAGGTCAATAAAGGCAAAGAAGAGCTTCAAAGACTAGCGTTTCCCTACCAAGCTGGGAACATAGTAAATTCTTAATAAATATTTATCGGTAGGTTGATGATTGAATTGAGAGGATCTAGACCACTGTGGAGATCGTCTGTGTCAAATCAGAAATTGAGGAAGCATTTTCATTTTTTTTCTCACCATTTTCAGCAAAGGTGCCATCTAGACTTCTGCCTTTGTGGAAAGGCTGATGCTTAGGGTCACAGGGGCTGAAGGAGATGGACTGCAGTGTGGCAGGGTCATTGTGGGATGTTCAATTCTGATCCCAGATGACCCGGCCACAGAGCGGTGTCCCCACACCCTCCATTAAAGAGAACACAGCTGCCCTGTGCCGGGAACGCCAGCCGGTGTGAAAGGAGGTCAGGCTCTCTCAAAGCCAGTGCAAAGTCACAGGTGAGCTCAAGTTGCTGGATTTACAGCCACTGTTGAGTCATTAATGAAATTGCAGTTACGAACTGACCTACCTGCTGGGAAGAGAATTTGGGATATATTATGAACTTCAAAAAGTTTCTGCCAGGAAACTGAAGAGGTAACCATGGCAACCGGGAAAGAGGCTGAACTCAGAGAGGACTGTTCTTCCCGAACAGGGAGCTTCTGCTCACAGATTGGATCTGCGGGGCTGCACCTCGAGCATCTTTCTCTTTATCTCTTTTGCTTTCTCTGTCGAGGGGGAGAAAGCGCTCGCTCGGGAATCTGGAGATCCAGGGCCCGGGTCTCAGCTGCTTTCAGTTCCGGAGCACGTAACCCAGGGCACCTCAGGTCTGCCGTTCTGTTGTCTGCAGAAAAGAAATGAGAGGAAACCTCCTCTGGCCTAGTCACAGGGAAGCAGAAAGAGCATGAGGGAT
>NW_006432945.1:8714257-8716422 GCF_000325575.1 Pteropus alecto
TGGCTGGGCTGATTCCTCTTGATGCTACTGAGGGCCAGACGGGGGTTTCATCCATCCATAAACTGGTTTCTGTCGCTGTCCCAGACAGCACCTACACCCCCACCTGGCAGCTGCCTAATAAAAGCGTGCATTGGGGATTGAGCGGCACCAGGTGAAACAACAACTGTCACCTCAGCTGACAAAGACCTCCTGCTTGCTGATGGGCTGGGGACGAAGGGCTGTGCTGAGAAACAGATGTTCAGTAAGACCACTCCCCTTGCCTGGCGGCACACCATGGCCTCTGCCAATCCTTGCCTGTCTCCCTGCCCCACACCAGTCCAGCCCTGGACTTGTAAGAAAGGAAGAACAAAAGCCTAGGTTGGTGAGACGGGGACGAGGGTGGGATGTTGGAGGTGATGCTCCCATGTGCGAGCTGCTCCGGTACCTGCCCCCGAGCTCTACTAACCAGCCGGGGGGTTAGCAAAGGGTTCAGTGCCAGCTCTTCAGAGCGCATCACGTTTTGACTAACGGGGTCCTCTCCTGGCTCAGTGAGGGAATCTGCTTCGACCAGTGAAGCCACACGGTGTTCTGTTTTGGCCTCTGTTTCTCTAGCAGCAGCTCAGTGATTATCTCACAGGCCTTTCTCGCCTCTGCCTGCTCTGTGGTTTTTCCTTGTCCTTCCCTGACCTACTCTCTGGGTCTCCTCACTGAGCTCTCGGCGGGGTACTCTTCCCCTCGTGTTTCTCTCTTTTCTGACCCTTTACTTCCAGGCCTTGCTGTGGAATACAACGGTACCTCTTAGGTGCCCCCGTATGAAGTAAAAACCTAAATTCCAAGAGACACACAACACTGACTACCTTTCCTATTGTCTAGCAATCCCTGTGTTAAGTAAAACTGAGAGCTAACACTTATCGAGTGCCGATTATGTGCCGAGCACTGTTCTTAGAGCCTCACCTGTCATTGCAGGTGCTGTGGTATGCCACACAGAGCCCCTCTTGGAGACCAAGGCCCTCATCCCCCTCCCCTACCCAGCCTGTTGTCTGCTGGAGGCTCATAGTGCAGTCTCGCTCCAGGAGTTGCCTGGGACAGGAGTGGCTTTGCCTAAGATAAGGCCATCGGGGCAACTGCACCCAATGAAAGGTCAATGTGGGGGACAGAGGTCTGCCCCTTGCTTCAACAGGACATAGCTCCAAGGGCTGTCCCACTTATGACATTCACATCCTCCTTCTGCCCACCCGGCTTCCCTCCCTCCCCCTCAGTTCCGAGAACTCTCCCTCGTACGTCTCTGCCTTAGAGAAATTGAGTTTCCTGGGAAACTAAAGCTAAGAATTAGCTTCTTTAGACCTCACAACGACTTTATGAAATACATGTATCATGTCATCATCTTAGAGACCAGGAAAACGAGGCATGGAAGGGTTAAGAAGCTCGTCCCCGGGCCAGTAAACGGTAGAGCTATGATTTTAAACCAGGACTCCACACTGGTAACCTCCCCAGGAGCCTCTCACTAGCAATTCCAGAGAGAACTGAGGGGCAATGGGGAGAGCAGCAGGAAGGGCATTTATCAGCTTTATCTCAGAGATGAGGACACTGAACTAGCAGCTGCTTATACCCAGGATCATTCATGGGTTACAGAGATGGCGGGATTCTAATTATTTTAGGGAGTGAGATAAGGGAGGAGACAGTTGAAAAAGGATGGTAAATTCATATTTAAATTCCGGTGCAACACTTACCAACGTGTAACTTAGAAGAGGTTATTTAACCTAAGTCTTAGTAAAAGTACCTGATAAATGATAGATGCTCAATTAAATCCCCAGCTCCCTGGGGATAGTGTCCGCTATTTCCAACTCCGTGATCTCCGGCAAGGCTCTAACTTTCTGACTCCGATTCTTCACCTATGAAAATGGAGGTGATGAGATGATGACAAAGGGTTTATTTAGGCCCACGGCCATCGGGCAGGCGCACAGGAAATGGTAGTTAGCAGTATAATCACGATGCTGTCTTGCTCGGGTAGCACCCCGTGCTCCTGTCATCCGAGGCCGAACAGGCTCTGGATCCGGTTGCGATCGACGCCGTTTGTGCCTCCCAGACCCGCCACCCCCGGCGCAAATCCTCCGGTAACCTCGACGTCGGTTTTCTGCTTTTACTAGAAGCCGGCGGGATTTTTTTTTTTTCCTCCTAAACCGGGT
>NW_006432945.1:8716556-8724279 GCF_000325575.1 Pteropus alecto
GCCTCGGCCGCGCCGAGCCCCGCTCTCCGATTGGTCGGCGGCGCGCAGCCCGCCCCGCCCCCTCGGAGGGAATAAAAACCCCGGGGCCGCCGGCGCCGCGGTGCAGCTGGAGAAAGCCGGCCTGAGTGAAAGTGTCAGTCGCCGCCGGTCCTCTGCCTCCTCACGCTCGCAGCGCCCGCTGGAGCCCGCCACCATCCCCACGACGTGTTGCCCTGCACCCGCAGTCATGTGCCGGACCCTGGCCGCCTTCCCCACCACCTGCCTGGAGAGGTAAGAGGAGCTTGTCCCGCTGCCCCGAGGAAGAAGTTCAAGTCCCATGAACCCTTAGAACGTGAAACGGCAGGCTTGGGACCTGGGTGGGTGGCACAATGGGGATGCTGATGACTTGAGTGGAGAGGCAGGGGGACAGCTGGTGCCGCATGCCCAGATGCTTCCCTTAGCGTCTTAGAGGTGCCGGGCCATGAGAAGGGAGAAGGAAAAGCAAAGGGATCACTGCTTACTGTCATCCCCTATCCTCTGACAAATGGCAGTCCTTCTCAGGTGACCTGCCGAAGACTTTGCTGCAGAAAGACCCCTTGGCGTCACCAGGCAGAACTGTCTTTCTCAGTTTCTTAAAACTTGGTTTTCGTTCCACAGCCCAGATCTAAGGGAATGGCCTCCTCTAGCCCTGGGAAAGCGGGGAGGTGTTTTTCAAGCCCCCAGGTGAGGGATGTACCCACTTCCCAGGGGACTACGCAGTTGCCTCCAGTTCTTACTGGAGCTGGTGGCCGGGAAGGAAAACATAAAGATGAGCAATCAGTTTCCGCGCAGTGCCACGAATATTCGTGGCAAGCCTAGAGGGTGCGGAACTGCCTTCTGCTAATCAACAAGCACAAAGAGCAGTGTGGCTTACGTGGAAACAAGCCCATGTCTGAAGTTCTGTAAACTCAGAAAGTGTAAGACCTACAAGGCCCAGCTCAAACGTTGCTTTCATTGTTTCTGGGTTCCTGGCACTAAGGACAGAAGCAAAAGTTAGGCCTTGGGAACAACCAAGGAGCCCTTGGAATTCGGATGGCATCAGCCTGACCTCTTCTGACACCCCATAAACCTCTTTGCCCTCGCTAAGCACGTGGAGAATCCTAGGTTAGGCCTCGGGAACAAGCAAGAATTCCCAGGAGCCCTTGGAATTCGGATAGCATCAGCCTGACCTCTTCTGACACCCCATATACCTCTTTGCCCTCGCTAAGCACGTGGAGAATCCTTACATGCTCATGCTTTGTCTTCCAGAGCCAAAGAGTTCAAGACACGGCTGGGGATCTTTCTTCATAAATCAGACCTGGGCTCTGATACGGGGAGTGTTGGCAAGTTCGAGTGGAGCAGCAAACACAACAAAGAGGGGTGAGTCTTGCTGACAGCCTAGGGCTTCTAGGGGAGGCGGAGCCCGATTAGGGAAGGAGCCGTGAGAAGGAAAGTACAGGGAGAAACTAGGACATGGTAGCTGGGGCGGAGCTCGCTGACCCCTTCCTGGAGATTTTAGTGGGGTTTCTTGCTGGTCTCTATGGCTGCTTGGCTCATGGGTGACAGGGTGGTTAGCTCCAGGGTTCCAAGTCCATCAACAGACATGTACACTTAGGACCTGAATGTCTAGTTACCAGACTCTCTCACCTGGAGTTGTCATCGCAATGCAATCAGGGCTAGGACAGGGTCCCAGACCACTCGAGGTTTTTAATCAATGACTCTACTTCCATTGGTAAGCACCTTGTCTAGAAGCTCTTTCACATTGAACGTCAACCATGCCAGGTGCTGCTCTAGGTTATGGGTGGACGTAATCCTTATTCACAAAGCCTTCACGTCCCTGGGGAAGTGTACAAAACAATGCTCTGAGAGCCAGAGGAATAGAAACAATTTTGGACAGTGAAGAAGCAGTCTCAGAGATATTTTCTGAGGACCTAAAGGCCCCTGGCTTTGGTTTTTGGTTACTGAATTGTCCTCTAGAAAACATCACTGTTGCCCTTAACCCCAACGAAGGGTTTGAGGAGTCAACTCTCATAATTACCAAGCACATCTTTGTGCGAATTATGCAACCCCCAATCGGAGTTCTGGCTGGGATTTGCACTATGTACTAGTTTGTTGATTTTTTAAAAAATTAAAATCTTGGCCTTTTTTTTATATAGCAGAAACTTCTCAGAAGATGTGCTGGGATGGAGAGAGTCGTTCGACTTGCTACTGGGCAGTAAAAGTGAGTAAGACCCTGTTGTGTGTGTCTGTGGATGGCACGTGTGTACTCATGTGCTTGGGTGCCAGTCTGAGGGATGCTGAAGCGTGGGCAACGTAACAGTAATAGTAATAATAATGATCCCCTAGTGTGCCAGCCTCTATTCAGAATACAAAGGCAGGTCCTTGTTCGAGAAAATAGCATCCTAAAAATAGAGCCATTAACTACAATTGCTGTCTTTTCTTCTTTTATTCCCTTTTGTCCCTCTGTCTGACCTGTCTCTCCTTGTCTCCCTCCCACCCCAGATGGAGTGGCTGCCTTCCACGCTTTCCTAAAGACGGAGTTCAGCGAGGAGAACCTGGAGTTCTGGCTGGCCTGCGAGGAGTTCAAGAAGATCCGCTCGGCCGCCAAGCTGGCCTCCCGGGCTCACAGGATCTTTGAAGAGTTCATCCGCAGCGAAGCCCCAAAAGAGGTGAGAGCCTAGATCTGTCCCCTGGATCCTCCAGGCCCCGCCTGGTCCTTCTCCACTGAGAGCTGGGGCTGTGGGAGGTTGGCAGGTGAAGGGCTGAGTTTAGAAGAAGAGTTGCCTAATTTGGAACGGGACTGAGTGGGCTTCTGTGGCTGGAGCCGAGGAAAATCAGGCTTCGTGCCACCCCAGGGTGCCGTTACCCTTAGACTCACCAAAGGGGTCAGAGGGGTTGGCAGGTGTTTTGGCATCTGTTCATCCCCACTCTTATAGACTAAGCCTTTTTTAGAAGCTCAAAACATTTACACAGCTCAGGGCAAAGGTCATCGTAGGGACCTTGTGTAACCTGCCTCAGTTCCCTGGTTGACCTGCCCTAGTCCCGCAGGTCTGTGGTCAGTGAACTTTTCAACCTTCCCTCAGGCGGCCACTGCCTGGCACCTGCATTCAATAAAGAACATGGGGCCACCTAGTGGAGAGATGGTAGTAGTACCTGGCTTTTGTGTCTTATTTTCTATTTTATTTTCTGAGCACTTTTATTTATTTCACATTATTCCGTAAGGATTATTGAGCACCAAGTCCATGCCAGGCACGGTTATAGTCATCAGGAATAGAGCAGTGAACAAAACAAAGCCTCTTCCCTAATGGGAGAAGATGACAGAAACCAATTAAGCAAATAAACATATACCAGGGGATAACCTATCCTCTAATAAACATAAAACAGGATACGGGAGTCCCAGAGTACAGAGAGAAGGAGGGGAGGTCTTTCCGTTTTATAAAAGGGACGTGAGAGGTGGGTCGACCCATACGGTGACATATATGGACAGAGACATGAGTTATGGGAGGAAAGAATGTTCTCACACAGGAAAAGGAACATGCAAAGGCCAGAGAGCACCTGTCATCGTCACAGACCAGCAAGCAGGCCTGTGTGGGGTCGGGGGAGCGAGGGGGAGAGGAAGAGATGAGGTCAGGCAGGTGGCAGATGGCCAGGGGTGGGCCCAGCATGCACTTCGGCTTTTCCTCTGAGTGATATGGGAGGACAAGAGAGCTGCTGCCAAACTGATCTGGGGTGTGAAAGGTCCGCTCCGGCTGCTGGGTGGAGGACAGACCACAGGGGTGAGGGGAGATGGCAGAGCCCCGTGAGCAGGCTCCGGCACTAATCTGGGTGACTGGGTCAGGGTTATTACTGGGGATGGGGTGAGAGGGATTGGATTTGTAGGCAGACTTAATATATCCTTGAGAATTTTGAGAGATCGGAGGGCACACACTGGGTCTGATGTGGGGACAGGCCCAGAGGTGAGAAACTCTGGATGGACTCAGGAGACCCCAAGTTCCTGGTTAAGAATCCAGGACCCCTTCCACTGGCCCACCTGCCGGTCGTTCCTCCCTCTGTCTGCTGCACCCCTCGCCCCCTCCCTGCCCCCGGCCCCGCTCACCCACGTGCTTGCCCTTCTTCGCAGGTTAACATAGACCACGAGACCAGGGAGCTGACCAGGACGAACCTGCAGGCCGCCACGGCCACATGCTTCGATGTGGCTCAGGGGAAGACACGCACACTGATGGAGAAGGACTCCTACCCACGCTTCCTGAAGTCACCCACTTACCGGGACCTGGCCACCCACGCCTCTGCCACCAGCACCTCTCCATCCAAGGGCAGCCCAGCAGAGCCCTCACACACCTGAGCCTCATGGCAGTGAGGAGCCAGCCGGGAAGAGAGGTGGAGTCACCCAGCCCCGAGGCCGCCGCCCCTGTGTGGGAGGCAGGTTCCGCAAAGCTGGCAAGAGGACAGTGAAGGAAAACGCCGATCCCGCTCCTCCAGATCCCGTGGGACTGAATTTCATGCGTGAGATGGTCCCCCACGTGCAGGACTTACGGATAAGGGCTGAAGAGGGCGGTCGCGTGGGGCTCTCTGGGGAGAAGGGTGGTGGTGTGAGAGTTGCCATTAGCTCTTGTCATTCGCAAAGGGACAAGAAATGTTCCAGGGCGGTTTGGGAAATATGTGACTAAAGGGAAACTTGAAAACGAGAGAGGGGAAGACAGCCAGATCGGCCGTTCTGCCTGTTGACGGACTGCACCCTGATCCCAGACTGTCCTGGGCACGGGAGGGAGCCGTGGGTGTGGACCCTTCCCGTTCTGCCACCTCACCTGCCTCTGGGCTGCCCGAGGGTCCCTTAGCTTGGACTTAACACTGCTGTGTCAAGGCCAGGGAACCAATGTGATGCTTGCCGCAGTGAGATTGTTATACCTCAAAAACTGGCCGTTGAGCCCCTTTCCAAGTCAGTAGAGCCCCGGAAAGGAGCCCTGTAGCTCATGTGAATTAATCTCGGTGCTCTCGGTGACCTTGCACGTGGCCCCTGACCCTGTGTTTGCCGCAGGGCCTGCCTGTGAGCAGGGCCCGCAGAGCGCCTCCTGCTGGGATGTGCCCTCTCTGAGCCCATGAGGGAAAGGCGCGTGGCCGCTCCGTCAGTGGCTCATCGGCTCCCGTGCCCAGCAGCGTGGACAGAGGGAGAAAATGGTCATGAGAAACAAAACTTTTGGCAGTTCCTGAAAGTCTTGTTTAAATCAAGCCAATATTTTTTGTGTGAGTGTGAGAACAGGGAAAAAGACACCCCAGAGTGGAAGGGGAGCCTCACGTTTCCTTCCTGTGGAAGTGAGGTGCGCTCACTAGCGTGCTGGGAAGGATGGGGCGGGACCACGATGAGCCTCGGGCAGACCACAGAGGCCGGGAGTGAAGTCCGGAAGCGAGGCTGCTTGGAAGAGCAGGCCTGGGGGAGATCAGAACCTGCCTGTCACCTCAGGGCATCACTGAACAAACCTCCTGAGGTGGGAGTAGTCCTCGAGCCCAGGCTGGGGAGGTGAATGAACCAGCCAGCCCTCTTGTGTCCCCGGAAAACCAACCCTGTTCTCGCTGCACTGTGAGCTCCTCCAGGAGAAAATTATTTAAGTATAACGTATTGTTGGTTTTGTGACGACCGTCATAGCATGTTATTTTTGTTACTGTTGTCAGTGTTGTTGCTATTGTTATTTATTATTGTGATTTTACTTTGACCCACTGACCCACTGACCGGAGACTCAACAGGAGTGGGCAGCCTGCCCCCCTCCCCCCGCCAGGCTCTACCTCCTCTCAGCGCCCAGCAGGACCTCCTCACTGTTTAAATATTTATTTTTTGTTGACAACTGGAGCTGGTTTCCAAGATACGAATGATCTACTCAATCTCCACTTTCCTGTGACAGCATGTTATATTCTTGTAAAATAAAAATAAAACCCACATATGAGATCCTGTCTCCCAGGGCTGTGTGCTTGGGGAGAAGGGATAGGGGAGCGCTCTGGGGGGGTCCTCAAGGATGGGCAGGCCTCCGGAAATTCCACAGGACAGGTGGCTGAGCTTCCCTGTCATAGGCAGGGGCACGAGTGACAAAAGACCCATGCCGGGCTGGTAACTGGCAGAATCGAGGAGAGGGGCGGAGACTCTGACAGTTGGCCACCACGATTGGTGACTGACTTCCTTCGGCTGATGACAACTTGTTTGGGGCTGTAATGTTGACTGGACCTGGCTCAGCCTGCTATCACTTCAGAGCCCAGATCCTTTGTCCGCCCAGTGGAGACTCAGCATAAGCCATTCCCAGTTCTGCCTGTAACAGCACACGGGGCGGTTCCCCTTGGTCAAGTAGCCAGGCATTATCAGGTAGGTGGTGACTACTGTGACATTGTTACTTTTACTCATTTTCAATGTGCATCAGCATTTTATAATTTCATATCAGTTCAAGTTAATATTCTTTAATAATTTCATAGATAACTCTGAGATGAGCTACGGGAAGCCCCTGTGTATGGGAGGCTGCTCCATTCCCTGGGCCGAGGGGATAAGAGGGGTGTGCTGGGCTTGAAAAATTTGGGGGTAGGTTTGCAAGGATCAAAATCCATTCCTCTGCCTACCGCCTACCTGTTCTTTCTTACCTTATTAATCTTTCATTTTTTTTCTGATTACCACTATTTAAAAAAATTCTTGTCTATGTTAAATGATCTGTTTATATATGGATCTTATATTGACTTTTATTTCTCCCCTGTTGTTAGTCTGAGTAAAGTGACCAGACTTCAGGTGCATCAGGTAGAAAACCCCTGGAATCGCACGCTAAGCTCAGCGGGGTCTGTGGGTGACACCTGAGGGATTCTGAGTTTAAGCACCTGGGAAGGAAGAGGGGAACGTGCGCTGTGGTGGTCCCTGATCTCATTTAGTCCTTGCGACAGCTCTGTGAGGTCAAGTTCGATTACCCTATGACAGGAATGAGGAAACCGAAGCTCCCAGAGCGGGGGACATGCCAGGGCAGTTGGCTTAAGAGCCAGCCGCAGGACGTGCAAGGGCATGGATGGGACCTTGTGGGCATCGTGTTAAGTGAAAGTCAGAAAGAGAAAGACACACTCCTGGGATCCGGCACGTCCTCTTCTCCGATTTTCTACTCCCTAAGCCTAGCACATGTCTGTGTTTAGCAAATGGCTCTTGAGTGAATGATTAATTTTAAATCCAGCAGGAGAAAAGTTTAGATGACCATTTCCAGCTTCCTGCCAGACTTCTCTCCCTGGATGTCCCACTGGCTCTTCTTAGGCAACACATTCAAAACCAAGGTCATTCTCATCCTCCGCTCTCTTCTGCACTCCTGACCCTGGTACACAGAGACGCTGCTTCTCCTCCCCAGGCTCACTAGGCCTTCATTGGAAGAGTCCTTCAGCTTCTGCAGTCTGTGCTATGAACACCCCCTCCCATCGCTCTCCCTCTCCCAGCCTCTTCCCCTCCAGCCGCTCATTTTCCTCCCTGCTCCAGTCTTTATCCACGAAGCACAGATCTGAGTACGTCGTGGCCGCATCGAAGCCCTTCCATGGCTCACCTCTGACTACAGGAGAAACCTCAGATCTTACCATGACACGGGAGGCTTGCTCTGGTTGACCCAAGCCCCTCTCTTGATTTATTTCCTGCCCAGACGGCCTCTGCGTACATGCTGTTCTCTCTGCTTGGATGTCCTCTTCCTCTTCCTCAAAATGCCTCCTCAAAATCCAGCAAAAAAAAAAAAAA